>NC_051155.1:166866982-166970252 GCF_013339745.2 Dermacentor silvarum | reverse complement strand
GGGATTTTTGAGCAAATTAAAGTTGTGGCGAAGAGAGTGCTCCGGACATTCCTATTATGTATGGCGTATCGAGACTATAGAGTAGCATGAACTGATTTGGTAGAAACGCTTGACTAAACATTCTACATAGCTGCCTTCCTCTAACGTCACTATCCGGACTGCTTAAGGCAAAGTCGCAAACTCTGTGACACCTCGACTGTTCGTGCCGCTCAGTCACGGCGTTTTGCGACTCCTCAGGAGTGTGCCACTCAGGGTGTCTTGACATCGACCCACACGCCTAACACATTATGCTTATTTGCCCTCTTTATACGTCAACACTCGGTGAGTCGAAGTTAGCGCTGCGATAAACGTTATACACGCGACGAATTTTCGTGATCTAGTTACTCGGTTGAGTTCACCTGTGCCAAAGAGCGTGGCCGTGTTTACCTAAATGTTAAGTCGCCGTTGGTAGGCAGATTTCACACCTACTCCTACGTCCCTCAGCAGTCTATATTTAAGAAAAAAAGCAAGCAATGACTGGAAGTCTAGTTGGTTCGTGATCACAGAAAAGCTGCGCTAGGAAAACGGGACTATATAGAAAGGAGAGCACAAACGTCTGTCTTCGTTGTACACAGTCATTGCATCAAGTACAGCGTCTGCTTGCTCCTTCCTACCTACGCGTTTATACTTCGCGTGTAGCGCACTCTCCCCTCAGGGACGAGGAGCATATAGGCGGGTACAATAGAGCAAAATGAGGGTTAGGTAACTGGAAGTGCTCTGTAAGGAGGTATTGGTTATGATAGTGAGGAGGGTGTGGGGGTGCTTTGCACGTTCTTTTAAGAAGCAAGACCCGCATTCACAAAAAGTTCTTAGGCTAGAGTCATTCATAAGAACGAGTTCCAGCGAATTGTGAAGCTGGACTAATCATTAGCGAAGGCGGTCGGCCGATCGCAAACACCACTGACGAACGCAAGGCTTTGTGAATCCGGCCTCAGTACTTTTCTTTTTCTTGTCACACCTACATCTTATGACAGGTGCTTTCCTAAAGGGTGCTTTAAAGTGTCATGTAGAACTCTGGAGAGTGGCGGCGTAATGTCCGAGGAAGACACCGGTTTGGCTTGTTCTGTATAAGGAACCAAACGGCCTAATCTTGGGAATTTTGGTGGGGTTTGGAACATAGTTCTTGGGTGCTGGGACATACGTGTGTGTCCGTGTTCCTCTTTACGCATGTTCCATCCAGCGCCCAAAACGAATGTTCAGTAATGTAGGGAAAACACCTGAGCGAGAGCTAAAGGCATCTCTAGCTTCAGGAAACAACAGCCGCGTTGGCAGTGATCGCTGTATTAGACGCTCTGTGTGTGTGCCTCCCCGTGGGTGCAACATAACTGCAAGACGCCTCTGAAATCCGACACCGCGGCAATACGTACGCGCCAAGCTCCGCTCAAAGGCAACGTCCTCGACTTCTTATTTCTCGCTGTTTATTTCCTTCTTTTTTTTTCTCTCTCTATTTCTTTCTTATTAATATTTTTTCTCATATGCCTCCGGGGCTACGACAACGCGCTACAAGGAATCGTCGGCTAATAAGCGTGCAGCTTCCTTCGCGCGCTGTGCCAACGGTGTAATTAAAGATGTTAGCAAAAAATGCGCGCAGAGACGCGCCGAAAACGTGGCCTTGTCGCGTGGGATCAAAGAGCGGCTTCCAGAAGCTCGACCTTCAGCCGCCGAGCGCACACTTATTTTCGCCTGATTAAGCTTCTCCCCTCCGCTTCGATGGTCAGGGGACATTATGTATCCCTCCTTTTTTGGCTTCGCCGCAGAGGCTCGATGGTATCGCGCTTCGGTGCAAGACGCGCCTGCGATACGGTCGTTGCTAAGCTTGCCGCGATGAGTGTTTCTGGCGCCCTCCGGCAACGTCATCACCGAGATAACTTACCTTGTGCAGTGAAATCATTTTAAAGCGTCGTAGATATATAGCTAGAGATTCCCGTCTACGGCAGATATTCCAGTGTAATTGAAATAAAGCGAGCTGCATACCAGTTCACCCCTTAGAATCAGGGAGTCGCTGGTTTGATGTCCCGTATGCAGCAAGGAACGCATTCCTACAAAGGCGGAATGCGAAAATGGTCATGTATGCTTAACTATAGTTGAATGCTAAAGGATTCCACGTGGTTCTGGAGCGGCGGAGCCCTTCACTATACGGCTTCTCACAGAGCAGGGTTCGCTTCGAACGCCAAGCTTCATCGGTGCGCTTACAGAAAACACAGCATGAATCTTCGACGTCTACTTCATAGGCATGTTCACATGCGCGCACGCACACACACACGCACCCGTTCACACATACGCACATTTTCTGCGGGGTATACGATACATCTACAACAGTGACATTTCTTCGGCATCTTCCATGTAAGACATACTTACTACTGCTACCCGTTTCATGTTTGGATAGTCTATTATTATTATTATTATTATTATTATTATTATTATTATTATTATTATTATTATTATTATTATTATTATTATTATTATTCCAAACTTAGCATAAATTGGGTAATCTACCACAGCATGTCTAATTATCAGACACAAGTTTAGCTCGGCTAAGATACCAACCTTTGATATAACCTCTAAATTTTAGTGCGTCGACTTTAATGGTCCCCTCAGCTAATTTTCGTCGAGATATCAAGCGGACGTTGGGAGCAGACATACACCGCCGCATCGAGTCGCAATAAACGTTTCGTCGAAAAATTAATAACGAAATGAATAAAACCCACCCACACGGGAGAATAGTACGTTCAGGAGCGCCTATATATTATCTTCCTTTAAGCGCGTGCGTGTGTTTTTGCGGCAATGTTCATTTGTTCATCCGAGTCCTGTTCCAGCTGGCCTGCGCAGCTCGAAAACGCGGCCGCACTTCCCAGCGCAAAGGAACGCGTACGCCGAAGCCGCCACTGACAATATAATAAAATAATCTATATAATGATTATAAAGGCGAGCAATTGGTATGAGTGCTGAAAGGCACACGCGATTGAGGGGAAGAGCTACATAAGAGAGAGAAGTTGTGGGAGAGAGGCACGCGGCCCTGTTATACGCTCCGGATTGCCTGCCATAAGGAAACAAGTTAACCTGTGTACGTACAGACGTCAGCCAGCGACTTTTTATGTACAAGAGGAGGAGGGTAAGGGGGGGGGGGGGGGGAGGCAACATCGCTGTCAACACGAACGGCGCGCGAGCGCTGCTTGCGGTAGCCATTTTCCCACGCTGCTTTGCCGTCCAATCCTATACGCTCGGATTAAGTGGCCATGATACAGAAACGATGCCCCTCGGGCGAGACTCGGCAGCCGCTTGATGCCCGCGAAGGCTGCAGCGTGCACGAATCCATGCGCCCCGGAGAAACGGGGGAGTGATTTAATACATTCCTAAATGCCGCGCGCCCGATCGCGTGACCCAGATCAACGCACTTTGAGTTTTATTGACGTTCATGCGCACTAAATGCGCCCCACGGTGGTTAACGGGCACCGATTCGACCTTGTTTCAAGCCATTCTTGCTGTCTTAATTTCTTTTTTTTTTTATCCGGACATCGAAACAATGGTTACGAAGAAAGGCAGAATTAGGTTATTTACATCCTGCCGCTTATGCTCCTTTATTCTCTGTGCTGCACTTCATGAAACCCATCTTCCGCCTATATCTATATAGTGTCCGCTGTGGGGCTCATCTCCTTCTCGATGTAGTAAGCTATAAGGAGGGGTAGAACGAATGCGCAAAACACTTTGCAAGTCAACTTTACTTCACCAACACACCAATTGTGGCGATCAAAATAAATATTGCTCAGGCGGTGCAGTCGCTGGAACTCTGCATACGCGAAGCCCCGTCGGAGTCTCGTTTTCACGTTCCTCTATTAGTTTAATATTATTATTAATGCAACCGCATTATCTCCTGATCATGAGAAACAAATTTACAAGAGAATAAAACAGGGTTGGAGTGCCTACGATAGGCATGGCCAAATCATGAATGGGAGCTTACCACTGTCATTGAAAATAAAAGTGTACAATCATTGCATTCCAGTGGCGTAGCCCGAAATTTTGTTCGGGGGAGGAGGGAGGGCTCAGGTTGCAGCGCGGCCTCCTCCTTGTAGAATTTGCCGAGCGATCAAATACATGAATAATAACTGCATTGCCAATGCCATTGTATATTATATGCTGCAAACGAATTATTGAACGCTACGCACTGTCAAGTAAAATATGTATTTTTTCATAAAAGAATATATTCGTATGTCCCAAAAATTGTGGCAGAAATAAATGATATCAATGCTGCCGCGTTTTTTTTTTTTTGTCTATTTAATAAGTAAGAAGTATCACACAAACTTTAGAACTATATCAGTTCGAAACCAGCAAAGCAGTGCATGCAGCTGATATGAAAAATTTAAGGCCATAAAATTAACAAGTTGCGGATACATATTTTGATGAATCTTTGTCATTCAACAACCTTGTTTACAATTTTGTACATATGCAACGGCCAGGGAAAAACCTCAATGACGCTGTCCTTCGTTGCAATGGATTGCGCAGGAGCAGCTGTTACCGGTCGTGTATTGTAATTACACCGAGATTACACTCTCAACAGTGAGTACATATAAAAAGTAGGAGTTCTGCAAAATATACATTATAAATGCGAAGATAAAATGGAATATACAAATGCGAAGATACAACTCGCTAAAGGGACAGAAAGAGTCGCTGGAAACAAAGTTCACTGCTTGTATACACAAAACCTCGCAACGAGATATTTAAATATACGTCTAAGTCTACAATAAATCTACGTATTTCAGCAAACGTCACTGTATATAATGCGTCAAACAAGACAAATAAGCATGTTGCGCAGTCACAGAGAGTAAACATTGCGCACAGAAAGACAGATGACCTAGGCAAGTACAAAACTATGATCGCAGAAATCGTGATATGTACTCGGGCCATGCAGTGGTCGCGACAGCGCCATGTGGGTGGAATAATAGAGGAATAATGCAGAAATCCGTACGAAAATGTGTAATTTAACTGCCTGCACAGCGGCAACAATTATTCTGCACCCAAAATTAAAGGAGGGTATTGCTTCCTTTCAAAAAAGAAATAAAAGCAGGTAGCTAAAAAGGAAAGAAAAGGACAAACCAAATCCACAGATGATGCGGTAAGTTTAACTACCCAATATCCGAGTGTGTTTTTGGCAAACGCAGCATGGGCCGGGTTTCAATGAGCAAGGTCGGTCAAAATTGGTTATTGATGTCCTCGTAATCTTCGTATTCGCATGATAATTTTGATCGTGATGCTCACTGCTAGAATAAACGGCTAAAATTTCTGCGGTTTTAAAAGCTAACGAGCAGTCATACGTTTTCATAATAACGAGCTTATGGACCTGAAGGAACAGAGCTTTTTACTTGCATTGATTTTTGCTGCTTCGCTATCTAAAGGACAAACTTCTCTCGGTGGTGAAGTTGAGCGAAGCGGTCAATGACTTCGAACACGTTGATGCCGACGTCTCTGTGGGTGTATAGAAGCGCCAGCCTAACCATGCATTCCACAGACATTGTAGAGCGCAAGTTGTTTTTTAGTAAACTCTTATTAAAAAATATTCTCTCTGCGCTGGCAATGGTCACTGGAAGGGTGACTAGAATCTGCAGCAGTTTGTACACATAACCTGCAGTCGCAATGAGAGAGGGCATCTATTCCTGTGCTAAAACCTAAAACACTCCCTCGATGTCGATGGCATCCTTGTTTAGGTACCTTGCACAAACAATAGGCTGTTCGATTCCAGCGATGTCCGTCGTTTCGTCAGGAAGTATGGAAAAGCGGCCTGCTTTTGCAACTAGGCTTTCTTTGATAATTTCACCACAAATTTCTATAATTTGGTTTTGTGCATCTGGGCTTAAATACGAGGCATTACTGGGGCAACTTTCCAAATGGTTCTTCAGATATCTATGTCCACAATCAGCTCGCATGCGAAAAAGAGCTCTGAAAATACTTGTATTTTCAGCGGGGGCTATGCTTAAATCCATAGGGTCACTGTCCCTGTGGCCACGGAGAGCCAGATCTTGTCGCCCGCAAAAAGAATTTTCTCAATAATAGGCCATTTACTTTCTTCTGTTTTCTCATATCTTACTTTGCCTGCCTTGGTCCAGCTTATCGATCACATTAGGCATGCTTCCTGAAAATGTTTGGAGAAAATTATCAGCTGCTAGCTCCCAGTCACTGTGATATTTAGTATTTTCGCGTGTGTGGAAGATTGCGAGCGCGTGCTTTCATTTCTGGAACGGCTTGGACAGGAGGGCTCCAGTGCACGCATGTTGGCCCAAGTTTATAAGAGCATTAACCCCATGATGATGATGATGAAAATATATTTATTGTAGGATGGCTCGAAGGCCTATAATGTGGAATAGGAAGGGGAGAGAGAAGGAGAAATTAGAGCCGTCCTAGAAGCTGCGTGTCCTTGGCGAAACCCAAGAGCGAGTCCAGAATGGCCCTGTCGGAATCCGCCAATCCAGTTGCCGGCCTAATCCACTCGTCGTAGGACGACACTTGCACCGCCCTCAGGTGGTGGTCCCGCTGCTTAGCGTAGCGCTGACACTCCCAAAACAAATGGGCTGCGGATGGTCGCGTGGCCACGCCGCAGTCAGGACACCTGTGCGGCTCCTGGGGTGCTTCTTCGTCCTCCGAGGCTGTCGAGGGGCCAAGTTCCCCATAAAGTTCCAGAATTGAAAATCTTTTAAAGCACGCCTTTGGAAATGTCAGTGCACCTTTCGCGTCAAAAGTTTATGAGAACTTTTACCCATAAAGTTTCGTAATTGAAATCCATGCGCTCCGTAGATTCCGCGGCCGCTGCGAGATGCCGCAACGCGCCCGCTCGCTATCGAAAAGCCCTTGAAAGTTTGTGCTCAGATGCGGCTCCTTGCGTTACGTGACTCCAGGTGCAAGGGCCTTGCCACGAAATCCAGCCAGAGTTCGCAATGTTCGTACCGAAATGTCTTTTCGAGCGTGAAAAAAGTTGCAGTGGCTTAGCTCGGCTATGCCAGGATATACGTAGCGTTAGCAAAGGTTCAGCTGATTATTCTTAGCTTTCCTGGTTGCCTAGATTGTCAAGGATTAGCTTGATTGTCATGCTTACTGCTGCTCCAATGACACACACGCGGTATACGTATTATGTGGCACATGTATTCATTCCTCCTACGCTCAACCGCTAATTGCCAGGCAACTACTTCGGGATCCGATGAGTCAAGCTTCTCCGTTCTTCTGCGCTGTTGAGCAGCATTTGCGCTCTCCTTCTCCATGGCTATACCACGCTGGCAAAAGCCAGTCAGAAACGCAGCGGCTCCAGCGCAGTGTCAGACGGCGACTGCACAGCGAGCGAACGCGCGCCGGCGCCAGTGCATCTACCACGGCTACGACGTCACTCCTCTGGAATGCGCAGACCGGCGACGGTGAGTCGCGCGCGGCGGCGGCGGAGTGCGCGAGAGGTGCCGGCTCCGGCGGCTCCGGTGATGCGCAAGCCGTGTGACATCACTGATCCTTGCGCATGCGCAGCACGGCTCTTGATGTGCCACGCGATACGGGCTTGGCTAGGCCAGTGTAGCTAACGCTACAAAAGACATTGTAGACAGAATCCAGAATGATTCCCGGCGTCGGTGGTAGTTTTGGTCGGCGGTGTATGCCGGCACGAAAAAATTTTGGGGAGGGGCTGAAGCCCCCCCCCCCCCCCCCCTGGCTACGCCCCTGTTGCATTCTACCGGTGCTAACATATGGGGCAGAAACTAGGAGGTTACCAAAGAAGCTCGAGAACAAGTTAAGGACCGCACAAAGAGCGATGGAACGGAAAATGTTAGGCCTAACGGTAAGAGACAGGGAGAGAGCGGTGTGGATCAGAGAACAAACGGAGATAGCCGATATTCTATAGTTGACATTAAGCGGAGGAAATGGAGCTGGGCAGGCCATGTAATGCGTAGGATGGATAACCGGTGGATCAATAGGGTTACAGAATGGATACCAAGAGAAGGGAAGCGCAGTCGAGGACGGCAGAAAACCAGGTGGGATGATGAAGTTATGAAATTTGCAGGCGCAAGTTGGAATACGCTAGCGCAAGACAGGGGTAATTGGAAATCGCAGGGACATGAATAAGCTGATTATTATTATTATTATTATTATTATTATTATTATTATTATTATTATTATTATTATTATTATTATTATTATATGGCTCATGAGGTGGGAAATCCGGCGTTGGCGTGACCACACGATGGTCCAAGAAGGCTGCGAACCCTCGACCTTTGGGTGGAAGTCAAACCGACGACCTTTGGTGTTAATGAAGGCGAAGTTAACTAAGCTACAGTTAATTAGGATAGAGTTAATTAAGGCACTCGAACCCACGACCTTTGTTGGGAGTAGAACTCTCGACCTTTGGTGTGAGTCGAACCCACGAACTTGCGTTGTGCGCATCTTACGACGAACACCGTTGGTCACGTGACGTCGCGGCGCTTCTACTGACGTGGCCGCTCGAGTCACGTGACTCCGCCAGTGATGCCACAGGACGTCGCCGCGCTTCTGCTGATGCAGCCGCAATGCTTTCGCATTCATCCACGTAGGGATAACTAAGTGCCCCTTGAACTATTATTATTATTATTATTAGTAGTAGTAGTAGTAGTAGTAGTAGTAGTAGTAATAGTAGTAGTAGTAGTAGTAGTAGTAGTAGTAGTAGTAGTAGTAGTAGTAGTAGTAGTAGTAGTAGTAGTAGTAGTAGTAGTAGTAGTGGTAGTAGTAGTAGTAGTATTCCCCACCTATAAGCCGTTCAGTTCATAAGTTAAATTGTGGGGTTTAACGTCCCGAAGTTGCGCCATTGGTTATGAGGGATGCCGTAGTGGAGATGGGCACCGGATTAATTTTGCCATCCCAGAGTTCTTGCACCGAAAGGGCGGTACACGAGCGTTTTCGCATTCCGTCTTCATGGAGATGCTGCTGCCACAGCTATGAATCGAACCGGCGACCTCGAGCTCAGCATCGCAGCGCCATAGCATTCTATTCGGCGCTGTAACCGTGGCATCTTTCCGAGTCGACAAATTGTGCGTTTATAGACTTAGACGAACGGCTTCTCTGCCGTGTAGAAGCCCATGTCCCGTGCAATGGACATTGCAGGAAGACTGAACGAAAATAAGAGATGTTCGAGGTTCGAGTACCAGCTCTAGTGGCTGGGGAAAGTATAAAAGATGGGGAGAAAAGAAGATATGGAGATAACCGGTCCGCACAAACACATGGAAGGCAACTGACAGCGACTATGATTTTTAGTCACTCCCGATGCTTTTTTTTAAACACACGCACACACACTAGCGCGTTTAGAACAACTCGGGCTAACGTCGGCTGGAATCAGGGTCCAATAATTCTGGAGGTGGTTGTTAAGCCTGTAGACTTGTGTAGAGCATGCGTGCGTGCGTGTGTGCGTGCGTGTGTGTGCGTGTATGTGTGTGTGGGGAGGGGGGGGGGGTAGTTAAAAAAGGACATGGGTCAATATCCGACAAACCAGTGTTTTCCTACGGTCACTAACTTGTTACAAATTTAACGTCACTAAATTTCGTACGCAGCCTGTCATCGTGTACGAAGTCAATATCGCAATGACTTTCACTAGAGTACAGAGCTTTTGTGCTCTCGCAAATCAGCTGGGCACGTCAAACAATGGGAGGCTGCCTGTAATTCTTAGAAATAGATAACGAGTAGCCTAAAGCCTATGCAGTCACTAATCCGTCACTAAGATGAGGAGGATCGACGCACGCCGCTCATTGCTAGCACGCTGCATTGCCTAAAAAAATTGTTTTGCCAATTATAAGCGTGCACATCAAAAGACGCTTGCCGCAAGGAGCTGCAATTTCAGGACAGAACCTATATATGCTGCGTGAGCAAGAACTTTTACGTGACAATAACACAACCATCGCCCCACTTACATAGGACATACGCAGAGTGACAGGGAAATCACAGTTGCCTGCAACTGCTGGTCACGTTCCCGCTACTTTACTCTTATTTCTTTTAAGGCAGAATTCAAGAACCGCGACTTTTTTTTTCTTTTTTTCACTCATATAACACGCTTCACTCTTACACGACTGGTTGTTGGGCGCCAGCAGAAAGGCAAAGGCCTTGAGCTCCCTTGCTGCATGTCTGTACAGTACGGAGAGAACACGCCTAAGAGAAAGCAAAACGAATCAGTAACAATCGCCGCACGCGCATTCTTCTACGAATCATGGCGTTCTTGCTCGAATGGATTGGCGCGTGTCCTGTTCGGCTTTTGCACAAAAGCGCATGCGTTACACACTGCGCTCGCTGAGCGATGGTGAAAGGCTCAGAGGCAGCAGCAACAGTAGCGGCAGCGAAGGCGTGCCTGCGCATGCATACATCGACGGCGTGCGGAAGCGACGGGGAAAGCGTTGAGCGCGCGCGGTTAACGTACGGCCGTTGTGGGTCGGCTGTTACTGGGACACCGTTGTCGATGTTGGCGCGCTCCGTGTCCTTCGTGACTCGCGCACGCCTATAAGGCACCTTCCGCTGAAGCTTTGCGCACTGTAAAAAAAAAAGATTACACCCTTGAGAGTCAAGAAGCGATGGCCGACAGCCTGCAAAAGAACGGTCTTAGGCACAGGACCTTCGAAGACGTCGTTTTCGCCTGAGGGTCCGCGGCAATCAGGAAGAGAGCGCAACGACTGCTGATAGCCGTCCTGCGAGACACGGGCTCATCGACACCTGGTGACAGCCCCTTGATCTCAACCCATAGGAGTATCAGGCGGGACAATTCCCGCCTAACCCCGCCTGCTTCAACATCACCACCACCACCATCTAGAAGGATGTAAATTGGTCTATACCTCACACCCTTAAAAGGCAAGAAGGGTGTAAATTGGTCTATACCTCACACCTTTAAAAGTCAAGAAGGGTATAAGTTGGTCTATAACTCACTCCTTTAAAATAAGTAGGGTGTAAATTAATCTATACCTCACACCTTTAAAAGTGAAGAAGGGTGTAAATTGGTCTATACCTCACACGCTTGAAAAGTAAGGAAGGGTGTAAATTATTTTGCTGTGACAGTGACACCACCGCCAGAACGCGCCGCCTACAGCGAGTTGCGGAAGAAAAATGAGACGGACGCGATGGACGGGACACCTCCGGTCAGGTATCACGAAGCAAGTGCCCGAAATTTGAAAAATGTCGAAGTATAGAGGCGCAAGCTCTGGTTACATGGGACTGGGCATATGGTCGCGCTCGGGTTCATAACCACGAACACCCACAAGCTTGATGAAGGGGACAAAAATTGTCATCCGCCTGTTCCTCCGTATTGTTGCGACTAACAAAAAATTCAGACCCTCGGATCTCCTTATTCTGTATCGTCAACGTGAGAGTCGCACGACGTACGAAGGAAGCCTATGTGAGGTTCCCAGAAAGGAACCCTCACAGTGAAAAAAAAAATGCGTCCTGCAGTATTCAGGGGTAAAACTCGGGACCAACTCCTTTGATGATTATGATGACGATGGTAATGATGATGATGATTTACTGGAATACCCTTTCAAAGGGGACTGTGACCAATAGTCACCTATAGCCTGCTCGAGTCAATCAGGTATTCTATACATACTTTTCATTCTAGCATTTTACGCACTTCTACTCTGCCAACAACCGCGCTCGTCGCTCGCTCGCCCGCGCAGTCTCTTATCTCCACACGGCTCTGACCTTTATGCGCCGTGCATTCGCCGCTCAGTTTCCGTTGAAGCGATAGACCGCACGTACCTTCGCCCGCTGCGCGGCGTATGCGCTCGCTGCCAGCGTTTTGACAGTCGTTGGCTGCAGTCATTCAGTGTGATCTATTCATGTTTGTTTGTGCGCGCTCACACCACGCTTGTTCATTCAGTTAGTAATAGTCGGGCCACGTTTTCCAACGCACGCTACACATGCAATGCTGCCCAGATCGGCAGTGCAGCACTACAGGTGTGTCCCTTCGCACGCGCTGCCCACGGTAAGCGCTTCTCATCAACACCACCGTTCCACACGCGCCTTCTCGTGGTCATCGAGTCTCTCTTCATGTTGGTCTACTTACACCGCAGCTCACCTGCTTACTTAATCAGCTCATGTTTACTACAATTCATATTGCTACCAAAGCCGCTCACCTTACTTCGTATGACATTGCTGTGTTGCTATCGCATTCATTGCTTCGCCCTTAGGGCGAAACTGTGACATTTTTTGTTCCCCCTTTCCGGGTTAGGACAAACGCCTCCTGGTTAGCTCTTAATGTAGAGCGACTTCCCTGAGTTCGATTCTATAGGACCACCACATTCCCTCTAGAAGCGCGAAGCTTTCAAATCATTCAAATCACTCTTTTAAAAGAATAAAGCAGGTCCTACCCGCTTTTGGGAATCAGTTTGCGCGAAACCTATATTGCGGTTTATGAAGGACGCTGACAACGCATGACAACGAAGGAATGATGACTGTGGAATGACGATGACGACGTGGCGACGACGAGAGAAAGAAGACGGCTGAACAATGGTGAAGGCATGACAACGAAGAGGAATGATCACAAAAGAATGAAGAAGCTGATGAAATGGGAAGACAGTGAAGTCGGCAGTAGAGAACGCTCCCCCTTCGTCCCTCCACACCCCCCCCCCTGCCCCCCACCCCCGAGAAACCGTGAGCACCGACTTCCTTTTACTATAGTAAATTAGGTCTTGGTTGCACAGTGACAAAAAAAAATGTCACAGTTTCGCCCTAAGGGCGAAGCAATGAATGCGATAGCAACACAGCAATGTCATACGAAGTAAGGTGAGCGGCCTTGGTAGCAATATGAATTGTAGTAAACATGAGCTGATTAAGTAAGCAGGTGTGCTGCGGCGTAAGTAGACCGACATGAAGAGAGACTCGATGACCACGAGGAGGCGCGTGTGAAACGGTGGTGTTGATGAGAAGCGCTTACCGTGGGCAGCGCGTGCGAAGGGACACACGTGTAGTGCTGCACTGCCGATCTGGGCAGCATTGCATGTGTAGCGTGCGTTGGAAAATGTGGCCCGACTATTACTAACTGAATGAACAAGCGTGGTGTGAGCGCGCACAAACAAACATGAATAGATCACACTGAATGACTGCAGCCAACGACTGTCAAAACGCTGGCAGCGAGCGCATACGCCGCGCAGCGGGCGAAGGTACGTGCGGTCTATCGCTTCAACGAAAACTGAGCGGCGAATGCACCGCGCATAAAGGCCCAACCACAAGGAACGGATTTCCGACGGATTTTCGGCGTCGGCGCCGGCCGGTGGCACGCGACGGCGGCCGGCGGCGTGGAGAACAATGCGCCGCCGGTCGGCGCCGCAAGACCGAGCAGGTAGGTCAGACTGCAGCGCTGACGGCGGAAGTGGCAGTAGACGCAGGAGACAAACAAAATATAGCCTCCGAGATGGTGCACCGTGCCATGTGAGTGAGCTCGGAGGCCATTTACAAAGCGAGCTTCCGGCGTTGTCGTCCGCGAGTGCCTGTACCTCGTCTGCGTCCCAATCAGCCGATCGCTCGCGCGTGCTCTGGCCATTGCAAGTGGTGTAGCTTTGTACGGTATCATAGATAATGATGTATACTCATTCCAGACAGGGACATGCAAGGAACGCCGAAGTGCACACTTAAGGCCCGTCCACGTTACCGGCACGCCAACTCGCCGTACGCCGTTCGCGGGTCGCCGTTTGACGGTGGTTTCGCTCGCGAGCGGCGAGATTTCCTTGCCGTAGACAGGATGGAACCGGGACCCATTTGTGCTGCAGCTGTACAGCGAAGTGGCCAATCAGTGACCGAGGGGTGGTCACCCTGGCACCGACGGCAGCCTCACCGCCGCTGATCGTTCGGCGGCGCCGATATCGTCGCTAGGCCTTCTCCGGCTTACTCGAAAGCTTAAGCTGACGGCGCTTCGGAATGAATCACCGACGCTCACCAGCCGCGATATTTTCTCACCGTTGTTGTCGCTCTTCGCTATAATTATATACAAAGAAGAAAATGCGCTGATATTAGCGGCGCCGTCGGCTGTGATGCGGGCACAACCGAGCCGGTCGTCTGCCGCCGGTAGCCGTGCACTGTAGCTGAGCTCGACAAGTATCGAAGCTCTCGTTCGTGTTTAACGTTCGACAGCGGATATAGTTTTTCATACAATGTAGAATTTACGCGTCACGTTATCTAGCGGAAAGTATTTTTGCTAGGAACAGAAGCTGCTGGTGATGCTATCCATGCTATGCGACTGGTGCAACGTTTTTCAGCACAGACAACCAGCGTATATGTTTGCATTAGAGCTACGGACAATTTTTATGAAGTTTTAAAAGTACAAGAAGTCCTTGCTTAGTAAAAAAAAAATTTTTCTGTTAGCGCAACATTTTGCAAAACTGACCGGCTAAATTCGGGGCCAAGGATCTGGCCACATTGCGCCACGCTTGAAATACGTCGACGCCGAGAGTCTCTTGTGGTTGAGAGCCGTCGATGAGCGTCCACGCCGCGTGCCGCCGGCCGGCGCCGACGCCGAAAATCCGTCGGAAATCCGTTCCTTGTGGTTGGGCCATAAAGGTCAGAGCCGTGTGGAGATAAGAGACGGTGCGGTCGAACGAACGACGAGCGCGGTTGTTGGCAGCGTAGAAGTGCCCCCCCCCACCGCTCCCTCCAGCGCTGGCTTCCCGCTTCCTTGCTTGCGCGTGGGAGAGATAAGAGACTGTGCGGACGAGCGACGAGCGCGGTTGTTGGCAGAGAAGTGCCCCCCCCCCCCCCCCCTGCTCCCTCCGGCGCTGGCTTTCCGCTTCCTTGCTTGCGCGTGGGAGATCGAGTGCGTTCGCTCTCCGTGATAGCGCGCGTCCCCGCACGCTTCCGCTGGGGCATACGGCGCGCGGCGAAGATTTTATCTATACGGAACCTCACGGCGACGGCGACGCCGACGGCAGAAATCCGGTTGAAGTGTCCATATAATTGCTATCGCAATAAAAAATAGTGTCTGGCGAAATGAGTCCCGGCTCTTTCCCCCACACTCAAAATACCATTCGGGAGCCCTTGCTTTAAAGCTATTATTAAAAGGTTCCTGGGTTAAAAGCTGCTTCCCTAAGCTTGACAGGATACAGGAAACTCTCCAATACAGTGACAATGCAGAAAGCAACCGCTTTATCGTACAATCCATAGGTATTTATGGGCAATCTGTATAGGTTCCCTTTGTAGCTTTCCGCTACTGTCAAGTGACTGATAATTTTTCTCTTTCGTAAAGCTTCGTCAACCTAGTGCATTCTCGCAGAACTACTGATTTGCCATTCCCAAGCTTATGCTCGGCTGGCTCGGCGTGGAACTCTGACGAGCGATGAAGCATGGATGCCTTTGTTGTCGTTTGGTGTGTCGCCTCGCTTTCATCGCAGTCCTACCGGCGAGTGGTGGCTACGCTGGGGTTACGAATGAAAGCGCCGCGGCACCATCTGTCCGGTACAAGGTATACCTATAGCGATCCTGGGCGCGAAGTTTGCTGGGCGCCGCGACATTACGGGTGGAAAGATTGGGGCCGTACACCTTGCTCGAAGCACTTCACCCTTGGGTAACGGAAGTAAAACCACGGGCTTCACGCCAATGGCACTGAGCTGCCACGCAGTAAGTTTTCGAGCGAAAACGGTTAAAAAATGGAAAGACTCCCGAAAAATCAATCTTTTGTCACACTGGTGATGACCTGCAATAAGTTGAAGACCTGAGCCGACAAAATGTAAGGCTAGTTTGCAGGATTATTGTTCAAGGCTGAGGTAATGTTCAATAGCCTGGCAAGAGAACAAGACCGCGATTGGTCGTCAGACTCCTGAAGCTCTACCAAGAGCATACATTTGGCTTGGCCGAGTAATCACAGGGCACCCCAGTTACCGGGAAGAAATTTCTAGACTTATAAAAATGAAATTAGGTTGGAATGCACATGGCAGGCACTCCAAAGTCGTGATCGACAGTTTACTGGTGTATTTGGAAAAGAAAACATACAACATGCATTCTACCAGTGCTTAGTTATAAGGCTGAAACAGAGAGGCTAACAAATGTCAAACCGGCCCTTACAAAACACCACTTTGGTCGGCGTTCGGAGCGTATTAGACGACGGGACGAGACTGGGAAGTTCGCACGCATAGGCTTATTATTAGCGAGCGCGGTCGGTCGCCCAAGGCAAACAGCACATACGCACAAAAAGCTTTGTGAATTCCGCCCCAGAACTTTCGAGTAACGCAGATGTAACATCAGTCCCACTAGACCTCGATCCTCCCAACATACACAGTAGCCATACGGAGCCGGCTTCGTTTTTCTCGACGAACGTTGTACGTACATGTGGCAGATTTTCGTTGTACGTAGCGAAGTGCACACGATACACATTCGCGTTAAAACGCAACATAGTCGAGCGGCCGCGCCCAGTCGGAAGCGATGCTGCCGAGCTGTGGTGCACAGCCTTGTCCCGCATCGACCATACCTCATCGTGAGAAACCGCGTTCGATGCGCAACGCCCCGACCCATTGCTTAATCGCCTTCCCCACGCATTCGCCGCACACACGTGCAGACACACGTCGTGTCGCTACCACCGAAGTTCAATCGTTCCGGCGTGCCGGACAAGCGGCGCAGTGCGCTGTTCGGCCAGCGGCCTCCTTCGATTCTTTTAACGCGAAGCGCGGAAAAAACGCCGCCGCGAGCGCATTCCACCATGACCGGCCGGTCGGCCGTTCGCACCGTTAGCCCTGTTCACGCGGCGTTAGGAAAGCGTCGCGCGCTTGACTTTTACTTCTCGCTAGCTGGAGAACGAAAGGCGTGTGAGCTACCCATTCCCCCCCCCCCCCCTTCCCGAACCATAGGCCTCTTACATTCTCCTATGCACGCGTGGTTAGCGAACACGGGCGGTTCTCCTATTTCACGGAAAAAAGAACGGTCAAACAAACAATCAAAAGGCGAAAACTAGCGCCGTGCGCACATTTCGACAACAACAGCGGGCATTCGGGCTGCACTGCGCATGCAACGAGCGATTCGAAACACGCACGGCGTATGTACGAACACGAAAGCGACTGCGCCGGTGGGAAGAACGGGCTCGCTGCGCAAAGCATTCACTCATTCCTGGCGGAATGGTCGCATGAAGTGTGTGGATGCATGCCGCGCGGACCTCCCGGCGGCGTCGGTCATTAGCGCCTGCCTTTCGCCGCGGGTCGCGGTCAGTGGACCAGGACGGCACACCGTCGTTCGTTGCGTCATCACCGCCGCCGTCGTCCAGCCTGCCTCGGTGACTGCATTTCGCTCGAAACGAGGAGTTTGGCGGGGACTCGACTTCTGGTTCCCAAAGATAAGTGCGACCGTCGCACAGACCTTCGCGGGACTATTGAGGCAGCACCGCGCGTCCTGCCACGCATCGGGCAATGAGGCTATGTCTACAATTGTGCCACCGGTACATTCCTTCTCCATCAAACATCTATACTGTCGAACTGCGAGGTGACAGGACTGGGGGCAATTACAAAAAAAAAAAAAACAGAACCTCATTGCTTCGGTATAGGTTATGTAATAGCGTATTGCTACAAGGCATGGGCAGAGCGACGTACAGCCTGGCCTTCTTCCATTTTTCACCTCATGAATCCAAAGACTTAGAAATAGGGGGCTGTTAGTGAGAAAGTCGTAAGTGATTCTCCAACATAGCAAGCATGGAGTCAACAATCAAAGTAAGAGCCCACCATACGACTTCACATCCTTTGTACAGTTCGCGTTATAACAAGACTGAATGGTGAAAGGGAAGCTTCTATTCACAGGAAAGGTAGAGAGGTCGACCTGAGCTGGTGCGCTCTAGCCTGCTGCTCCGCACTAGATACGAGGGAAGGGGGGTGAAAGTATAGGGATGATTGATGACGAAGAGAAGGGAAGAAGTGGACATTACGCAGAGCCCCGACCATCATGCACCGAGATTTAAATATATGCGCATGCCACGTAGCTGGACAGAACCTATTGGTGATGTTGTTTGCCGTCGCTCGGAGATACTGAGAATATTTTTTTGCATTTCGCCTAATTAATTAATGAACGTCTAAAATATTGTAGTTAGGTGAAAAGTGTCTATGAGAAAATTGTAGAGCACCATGAAAGACTCCCGATACAGCTTTCTGTTGCTCGATACGTGCTACATAAAAGTGTTTTTCTTTTTTTTTTCGAGCGTGAAAGAAGCCCGCGAGTACACGTAACACTGCCGCACGACTGGCCGCTCGAGGCACTTTGCTGTGAACGTAGGCCATACACGTGGTCTGCGTTCACAGTTCAGTCACGCTCCACGAGCCCAACCTTATCTGGCCTTTAGTCAACAACCTGCCAAGAAGACACTTTCTATAAAGTAAAATTCCGCTCTCAGACACTTCTATAAAGTAAAATTCCGCTCTCGTTCACAACAAGAGCGGTATACTATGTGAGGTGAAAGTACGGCAAAGTGAGACTCATAGCCGACTCCTAAGGAAGGCACTAGCGCCCATTCATCTTTAACAACGCGCCGTTTTCCGAGCCCTTATATATCTAGACAAGCAATGAGACCGAGGTCTCGCTTGCGCCGTTTACCGCGGTCATAAATATCGCATTTGTGAAGCAGCAGCGAAGTGCGCCGCCACCTATTGTTGTCCGTGCAGACGTCCCCAAAGTGGGGGGCGCTTAATTATGCGGCCGGTCGTTTAACCCAGCCGTGTGGTACCGTACAGTACATGTAATCGCCGCGGGTGTGCGCTACGGTGCCGTCGGTTGTCTCGCGCGACTAATTGAATAGGGACGCCCGCGCGGCACAAGCACCGGAAGAGCGTCCGCCAGAATCGGACCGCCTCAATTATTGACACGCCGCGCTGAATAATGGACGTGCCGCGGCGATGGCGCGCCCACCGGGGTGTCGCGCTGCTTGCCATGAGCGGCGAACAAACGCGCTGCTTCTTCTCTAGTCGACGCCCGCGAAGCGCCGAGCCTCTTGCGTCGGAACGTCGTCGAAGGCAGGCTCGACCGGTGTGTCGCGCGGCATGCCGAAGGGAGAGGCGCAAGTCCGGAGTCGTACATATGCGCTATTGATATAGAAGCACATCATCTGGTCCTCGCAGCACTACATACATACATACATACATACATACATACATACATACATACATACATACATACATACATACATACATATATACATACAACCCGCCGTGGTTGCTCAGTGGCTATGGTGTTGGGCTGCTGAGCACGAGGTCGCGGGATCGAATCCCGGCCACGGCGGCCGCATTTCGATGAGGGCGAAATGCGAAAACACCCGTGTACTTAGATTTAGGTGCACGTTAAAGAACCCCAGGTGGTCCAAATTTCCGGAGTCCCCGACTACGGCGTGCCTCATAATGAGATCGTGGTTTTGGCACGTAAAACCCCATAATCTTTTTTTCACATACATACATAGATAAATACATACATACATACATACATACATACATACATACATACATACATACATACATACATACATACATACATACATACATACATACATACATACATACATACATACATAGAACTCAGGAGGTCAGCCCTGCCAGCAGGGCTAGTTACTTCAGACGGTACAATTGAAGTACCGAAAAGTCGCTTGACAACATTAAGAGAGGACTTCTTGCGTGATGTATGTGCACAATTAGTGCCCCGGGGGAAAGCGGATAGTAAGCAAACTGTTCTCGTGTCTTCTCCCATATATGCAAAAAGTCTAGATTGGTGGACACGCATTGAGACATGAGCCTCGGGAAACGACCATAGGGCGGCACGCGTCGCAGGCTTACAAAGCGACGTGGGCATTGTTACTGTTCATGAAGTCGACTGGCCTCAGTGACCGATTGTGAAGTGTTGGACAACCGCACGTGTTGATACTGAGAGTAATTTCTTACATCTATCTCCTTTCTTTTCATCCCTTCAAACCGCTTCCCCCGCGTAGGGTAGCAAACCGGACGTGCGTCTGGTTAACCTCCCTGCCTTTCCTTTCTTCTTTTTCCTCCTCCTCCTACATGTGCACGAGCACCATCACATCGTCATAATGAGCAATCTAAGGCCGCCTCTAGAGGTGATCTAAACGCAGAACACTGTTAGCCGTTCGTGAAGAGTGCACTTTAAAATGCGTCACATGGTTCATGCAGCTGGCGACACACTCCAAAACGACGCGTCATGAAGATGTTAAGATGCGGTGGTACACATTTATGCTATTTGGGGATGTGCGCGAATGACCTTGCGGGAGCGCTCTGAGCTGTTGGGGCCAACTCCATTCACTAGAGAGAGAGATAGAGAGACATAGATAAATGAGATGCGAAAGGCAGGGAGGTTAATCGGAAGATAGATATCCAGTTTGCTAGCCTGCACTGGGGAAGGGGTAAGGTAAGGCAGAAAGATAAAGGAAAAAGGAAAATGCAGACACATAGAAAGAGGGGTGATGTTTTTTGTTTGTTTTTTAAGCACACACACACAAAAGAACTCAGGTGTGTCACAGTCGTTCAAACAGGGCGCTTGACCGCAGGAACTTCAATAGCCCCCTCGTCGTCTTCTGGTGTGAAGACCACATCAGGGCCGGTATTTTGTAGCGATGTGTTATGCTTTATTCTATACTAGTCTTATCATCCACCGCTCACGGCCAGCTGATCCCGTTGATAACGTGAGCGGACCGTCGCTCTGACCACTGACCAACCGCGAAAAGCGCGAAAAGCGCGAAAAGCGCGAAAAGGCATTAGCATCGGAAAGGCATCGCTACAATATACCGGCCCAGCCGGCACTCTAAGATCGTCTGCTCAGAAAGCGCGGGTCGTCGAGGCGTGCCAAATTCGTCACGAGTGACTGTCTCCTCGTTGCTGCAACTATCACAGGCAGCACTGTCAGAGAGAGCGAAAGGATGCATAGAAATGCAGGGAGGTTAACCAGAGGTAGTTCCCATTGGCTACCCTGCACGGGGGAAGGATTAGGGAGATAAAAAGAGAAAGGGAGTGGAAGGGAGAGAGAGAGAGAGAAAGACAGCACTGTCAGCCGTTCCGATGCTGCAAGCAAAAGCATTCGTAAAGGATACTCCAAGCCACAGTCGGCAGAGAGCAGTTGTCTCGATTCGGGAAAGGCCAGATGGAATGCGTAGTCGGAGGGATAGGTGCAGGCGGTGCAGTCGAGTATGCCGGCAACCTGGCGTGTTCCACATGGATCGTGTGGCAGCACGCGCGAGTATGCGAAGCTTTGTTGCAGCGTCAGTTCTTGATAGCGGGACGGGTTCCTTCACAGAGTTTTGTTTCAGTCAAGACGGACACTAATTTTCAGTTGATGAGCAGCACCGAGAGGGTTATATAAATGAAGTAGAAGTAAAGGGCCAGTGTACTTGTTTGGCTCCTGTTCTCTGCACCTAAACCTACACTATTTCTTGTTTTTCTGTTAGCATATATCTTCGCGATAATCTTGACCCGTTACGTCAATACAATTCCAACTTTCTGCAAAATGCATAGTCTGAAAGCATGGACGTGCCCAGCTAACTATACCTTCCTACATGCGCAAATTTAGTGTTACTAAGCGCGCCCGCCAAGTTAGAAGTTATAAAAACGCATACTTCCGTTCGTGTGACGTTTGTACTGGACAGGTATAATCAGTAGCCATATATAAGTTTTACCACGAGCATACGGATTGCGCAACTTTGTGCTCGATACGCAGATAAGACTATAGGCGCTCGTCCGGCCACGCTAGGTCAACAAGGCAGGAGGTGTCGCCACGAGAAACGCATAAAGGACACAGCATCGAAGCACCCTCAGGGGTGGGGGGTCCACCACTTGATGCTATACAGTGGCAGCTAAAAGCAGCAGCAACGGCGACACCCCGCGACCTATAGGCTCCCACGCGCGCTGCCTGTTTTGACTCTCCGATGAAGCGCGCACGCTCCCCCTGCAGCGCGATTCGGGCGCGTGATACGGTAGCAAAGCCCCCAATTCACCGCCGGCTCTACATCCCGGCGGACCCCCCCTCCTCGTGAGACAATGGCATTGGCTCCATTAGGAGATGCATTGGCAATAGGTGGGAGGGGGCCCGTTCGGCTTGCTGCTTCCGCAGTCGTGAGAACCGTAACGGGCGTTCAGACAATGAGGCCGTTAACGACCCCCGCAAGGGCTCGAGACGAAATGTGGGCGCCCCGCCAGCGAGCCCGCCGCCGCCGCCGCAACCCAGTCGAGATTTATCATTCCTCTCCCGAGCTCGCGTGCATGCTGCTGACGAAGCCGACGATGCTTCATGCGGCGGTAGCGGCGTCGCGAAGCACACACACACGGGACTGTATCTCCTTCCTGCCACCCCATGCAGAGATCAGCGGGCGGGCCGGCCGACAGGGCGCAACAAGTGGGCGCCGGCGGGCGTGCGAATCCGCTCCGGTGGCCTAGCGCGTTTGTTTTGGCGCAGGTTTTTTGGCTTTCGTTGTGGCATTGAATGCGTGACCTCGCTGTTCCTGACATTCGCGAAGCTTCCGTTTTTGGGGGTGATGGGTGAAACAACACATTAGACCTTGGACAGCACTCAAAGAACGGTGGGCGTATGTGTATGCGCGTGTGCGCATATATAACCTCGCGAACCCAATAAAACGAGCCCATTTCCCGAGTAATACCTCAAGAGTACGATCTATTGCCGCTACTTATCCTACTTATTGCCAATGTGCTGTAGGCATCACACTTGGCGTATGTACGGGCCATAATCATAAAACGAAATGACGATAGCGGAAACCTGCGCGTTCGCTATATTCTACTGTCGACGAAGAACGTATGCTGCGTATACACGCGTCCAGGTCTGTAGCATTCGTCAGTCGCGCATAAAGTAGCAACGACAGCCCATTCTCGTCTCGTTATGTCGTTCGTCTTCGTGTAACGTCTGGGGATGGGGGTGCATTCCCTTGCTCTATATATTTTCGCTACAAGCTCTCACACCTAAACCGCCTAAACAACTCCGTAAAAAAAAAAAAAATATCACGTCGCAAATCCAGGTGGCACTCCTTCCTAACTAATGACTCAAGCATATAATGTGTTCGCATTTAAGCAGAAAGTCAAAAACTTCCCGTTGAGCTTAGTAAACTTGAATTCAGGAAATTCTTGCGCAAAATTGAAATTCTATAACTAGCAGTCACTATAAAATTTAGCGCTTACGTTTACTGTAATGCAGCAAATAATATTTGAAAAGTTTCACCGGGTGTCTAATGAGAGTATTTCTGCGTTTCACGTCTACTCCTATATACGGAAAGATCGCTTCTTTTTTCCCCTCTCAATAAATATTTCTTTCGAGCTTTTTTTAGAACACGTTAGCGATAGCTTTTTTGGCTATTCCCACCGCCCAATCGTTATGCAGTCTACCGTTCTCAGCGAATGCTTGTGGTACTTATTTTCTCATCACCCTGCGCACACACTGTGTGCGCTCTTTCGCTTTTTCTCTCTATCTCTTTACCCCTTTACCCTCGCGTAGGGTATACCAAACATGCTTTTCAGATCATCACCCTATCTCCCCTCCACTTGACACGGAGCTATAATCTTCCTTAACGAAGGCAGGTATAGCTGAATGACTAAATCAATGGATTCGCAATAAAGAGGCGCGCTTTTAATACAATCCATCGAACCACGTTTCCAGAACAATTTCGCAGCCCATTCGCGTTTTTCATTGTGTATACTTTAGAAATTCTGTGTACATCCAGACCCATGTCTTGCATGATTTATTTATTTATTTATTTATTTATTTATTTATTTATTTATTTATTTATTTATTTATTTATTTATTTATTTATTTATTTATTTATTTACTTTAGCGTCCCCAAGATCCATTGGGGCTATATGAGAGACGCGGTAAAGACGGGCTGCGGATTACTCTGACTCCCTGCGGTTCTTTAACGTGCACCTAAATATCTAAGCGCACGAACGTTCTCTAATTCCGTCTCCATCGAAATTCGGCCGACTCCACCGGGAATCAAACCCGCGACCTCGAGGTTAGCAAAAGAACGCTGTGTATCTTCTTTCGACTACACCATATATAGTGTATCGCGCTATACCATTACGTCTCCTGTTAAGCGCTTATAACTCTCACTTTCTTTGATCCCATTATATTTCTATTCTAAGCCCGAATATCAACTTATCTGCGGCGTGCAGTACTTGTTGCCATGGAACAGACCGCGCGCCGCGGTGTCGCTGCAAGTATACCCGAGGCCGTATTTACATAATCGGGCGTAATTATACCTCAACCATTGCAGCGCCAGCGGCCAGTGATTGCGCACTGCCCTTACGCCTGGCGCAGTGGTTGCGCCACCGAACAGCACTGCACAGTACATCGGGTCATGTACGCGCCGCGCGCCGCCGGCCAGACGACTGTTACGAAAGTAACCGAAACGAGGGGCCCGCAACCGTCTCGTTAATCGGTATATATAGACCCAAATTGTCATGCACCTCGAGGAAGAGCGGGTTTGAAGGCGGTGACTTTCCCGTCGTAAGTTGAAACCGTTACCGGTATAGTTTTATAAGCGAGCCGTCGGAACGGCGAGCATTAGTCAAAGTGAGCGCCGCGCCTGACCCAACATTAACGCTAATTTTGTTCTATAGTCCGAGTATGTCGCCAGAGCTGATGGCTTCGCCTTCAGGTGCATGATATATATATATATATATATATATATATATATATATATATATATATATATATATATATATATATATAGAGTGTACTTTATATCACAGGGCTTGGCTGGCGTTATTCTGACTTTATGGGATGGCGCAAAACTTATAGCTTAAAGGTCAAGAGGTTGCTTCTGCCTTGGTGCGATCGAACGCAATTCACCTAAGGCTTCTTTTTTTTATATGTATTTGCATAGAAGGAGGGTGTCCAATAGGGACCCATCAGCCAGTTCGGCGCTGCGCCCCCTGGCGCCGACGACATTAGGGAAGATCGGCGGTCGACGTCGGCGCGCAGCGGCGCGTGACTCGCCACCGAGCGCGCGATCGGCTCTGACAGGGACGTCATACCGATATCGCCCTCTCCCGTTCGATCCCTCCTTCCTTCCATCCTCCAACCCGCGCGCTGTATGGACGTGTACAGGGAGGCCCTGCCTGATATGATGGCTTTCCCGCAGAGCTTTGTTGCCCGTTCGAGCGCGGAGACAAGTCCCTCGCTCCCAGCGGTCGACAGGCGACGTTTCCCCGGCGCGCATAAAACGAGAAGTGGCGTCTGGAAAATTCTGAGGTGCTGACGACGACGTTTCTTCGAGGCGGTGGTGTCGTGTGGCGCCAAGTTAGATTCGCGAACCAGCGCGCGACGCTGAACGCGTCGGTGCGACTGTTGTTTTGTTTTTTGTTTTTTCTGCGCCGAAGTGTGGTACGATCGAAACGCTGCTATTTTTCGGTGTTTTATATGGTTACGTTCCTGAACTGGTTGTATGTTTATAAGCCAAAATACCCGCTTGACCACACTACTATTTTTTAAGAGCATTACGTAGATAAAAGCACTGTGAGGTCTCTGTACGCGCGCAAATCTGCGTCCCGGGGTCTATGTAAACATTGAATTTGAGGAAAGGGAACAGGGAACAAGCGTAAAGGGTAAATACGCGATGGGTTATGAGAAGCGGGAATCAACAGAATACGCAGGATGGCGAAACCATTTGCCCACTACTGCATTGAGAAGGCAGTTATCCACTGCGATAGATCTATCTATCTATCATCTATCATCTATCTATCTATCTATCTATCTATCTATCTATCTATCTATCTATCCATCTATCGATCTATCTATCTATCTATCTATCTTTTTTTTTCTTGTCTTATTCAACACGGAAAGAAGAAACTTCAAGATTTGTTCTGCATCACTACCACAGCGCCACACACGATTGCCGCAATGAAGGGTTATGTTTTCGAGCCCAGCCCTATGACACACATTGCCCTTAAAGCAAGGCAATTTAAATAAATTAAATGATGCGGTTTTACGTGCCAAATCTGATTGTGAAGCACGCCGTAGTGGGAGACGCCGGAATAATTTGGACCACCTGGGGTTCTTTTAAGTGTACCTAAATCTAAGTACTTAGATTTATGTGCACGGCGGCCGCATTTCGATGGGGGCGAAATGCTTTTCGCCCCCATCTAAATGCGGCCGCCGTGGCCGGGATTTGATCCCGGGACGTCATGCTTAGCAGCCCAACACCCAGCCGTTAAGCAAACACGGCGGCTAAGGCGATTTCCATAGCGACGTTCTAAGAGAAGCTTCTCGGAGTTTCCTCGTCGAGATATCGCACTCATCTCGCAGAGCACGATGCTCGCACTTTGCATTGATATCAGGCCCTAGACTTTCTTATGTGGTCTCTCACCTACAATACCTTTGGCGAGGACGGACACTGCCAGGCAACTTCGTCTGCTTGCACGCAAAACGTCACAAGCTTTATGGAGATCAAGTGCCTTCGATTGCCGATTATATAAGTTGGACCCCTTGCTACTGCTACAACTGCCATCTATATAGCCTTTCCCGCGGCAAAGCAACCTTGCTGTGCCGCTTGTGGCTGGGAGTGGCGTTCCCGAACGCTTACTCACATCCTATGGGAATGGCCGAGAGCCCGATGTGCGACTCCTGTATGTGCGAGGAAACCATCGAGCACCTATTGTGTACCTGTCCTCGCTACGACGTACAACGCCTCTCTCTCAGGACAACTTTAAACCGGCTGGACTCGAGACCGTTCTCTGAGTCAAAGATACTCGGACCGTGGCTACACCCGTCACTGGCACAAAAAGCGTTGCGTGCATTAGTACAGTATTTGAAGTGCACCGGTTTAAGAGACCGCCTGTAGTGTCCCTGTACATCGTCCCACGTGTACTCAGTGCTCATTCCCTCCCTATTTTTCTCTTTCTATTCCCCCATTCCCTCACCCCTAGTGCAGGGTAGCAAACCGGATGCTCTTCTGGTTGACCTCCCTGCCTTTCCTCTCCTTGCGCTCTCTCTCTTTCGCTCTCTCTCTCTCTCTCTCTCTCTCTCTCTCGCTCACACACACACACACACAATGCATGTCCACATGTCAACCGCCAGCGTGCGACCGTCGCGTGAGTTGAGGTTGAGTCTGGGACAGCGGCAACGCGGCATCGATTACAAAACTGCGCGAGCTAACGCCGCACCAGGATCGAGCCTCGTTCAACGGTGCGACGACTCTCTTCATCCTAGACAGCGCGTTTGTAGCCATATACGCGTCGCTTATACCATTATGTGGCCACATGCCCGAGGACACACGACGATCACGTGCCTCCATCGCTGCATATACAGCCATTAAACGCCAACAACTCGCGAGGATAATGTATAAAGCCTCACACTGCGTGGTGCTCACGCCTGCACACTCCAATGACCTTCAAGACCTTCACTACGTTCCCTGCATACTGTAGCCACCGAAGAGAAAGCCTCGATTCCGCTAGAATAGCGAAGGCAGCCGATTGTGCCGCGCGCGAATCGGCATCTAACTTTAAAGGGGGTCGACCCTCGCGATCGAAAGTGGGAAGGCCGGCGGCCGCCTCGGCAGCGCCGATCGGAAGCCGCGGGATGAGGTGATCAGCGGACACACAGCCGCAGGCGAAAGCACTCGTGCGAACGAGCGCTTGCATCCAAACACCGCCGCTGAGGACGAGGAAAGGCAACGGCGCGCGCCACGCAATTGATGCGCTAGCTAGCTGGGAGGCGGCCGGATCGTTTCGAACGCAGCCGGAGAACGCGCGGTCGTTGCATTCCTGACGAGCGCTGACACGGTCGAGGCTCCGCATTCCCACGTGCTGCATGCAGTGGTGGACTATACACGTAGGGCTTCCTGCATAAAAATTACCAAAGCGAACTCTGCGACGTTAGTGATTACGGGAGCTGTGCGAGCCGTTATTCAGCCAGTATGGGAATGGTTGGTGTCAGTACGTGGATTGACTTAAAGAGACACTGAAGTAAAAAAAAAATGATTTCAACTGTGTTAGTGAATTACCCTCGCACAATACGGAAAAAAAGAGGAAAAGAAAGCACACTCATAGCAAGAAGACACTTGTTAAGCCAGAAATAAAAAGACGCACATACGAAAGACGGGTGGCGACACCGTCTTGAATTTTCCGCACTAGCACGTCGTGACGTCACGGATTCTTGACGCCGTCTGTTCGGGCTTAACTAAATTTTTATCGGTAAAAATGAACAATGCACTGTATTGTAAATGAGCCTAGGTGTGAACGCGGCAAGTTTCGCGCAATTTCACTGAACAAAGGCGGCCAAAACACTGTAATGTCCCAGTGACGTAATAACCTTTGGGTTCCGGTGCGAATTTCATAGATGAAACTTTGATGGTAAGTTTTCTCTTCTAATAATCAACCTATTTCCGCGAAATCAACGAATGTACAGCCCTTCAAGGATAATTTATCGTTCTCGAAACACGTGCCATCCTCAAAATTTGTTCCTAGTCGATGTGTCTTGCAATCTAACCGGCTACAATTCGTAAATTGCAATATGTGTCGTAATTTCATTAATTAAGCAGATAATTATGAATTTCCGTCGATTAATTCTTTATGTGTTTCGATTTCTCGTGCAAGTAATGTCCACCTTTTTTTAATATTCCAGCTAAATGAATGAAATTCTGCCATCTGCCTCAAGCTATTTCCGTAAGACTTGAAAATGATCACCTCGTACATATATGCTTGTCTGTAGCGCTCGTCTTTCTATAGCTGTATGCACCATACGTTTCTTTTTTTCTTTAAGAGCCATGCACGAACCAACCCAGCATCAAGTTCTATTAGGTTAGGGCCATAGACAGGTCGAGCCGTCAATCAAAGGTCAAGCATCTTTAGGCCTGATCAAGACGACGGTATAGGACAGGAATGCAGTGCGGGATCTATAGTGCCTCTATACAGGCGATTGACATGCGCGAGACATCGGTAAGCGAGTATCTGAATGGTCGGTTCAGTTACACCAATAGGTTCGCGAGTTAGGGCTACCCTTGTGGAGGTGAGCCACATACGTTGTGTGGGACCCGCGCACGCGAAACCAATCTAAATACACATCAGTATAAGGAGCGTTTACTGTGGGCGATGCGCCCGAATGCTGATATTCGTGCACTACCCACGGCTATACGTAAACGCAATGCAGCCGATTTCGCTAGATGATAAAAGAAAAAACTATAAGAAAGGAAGTGCCTCGCCTTTACTGAGAGGTAAGCGCACACGCGCTCATGATAGGCGAGCAGATGTGCAGGGAGCACAAGAAACGCACAAGGCATAAAATATGTTGAGGCGTTTAACGTTTCGAGCCTGCAGAGTGGCCTGCGGTGAGAAGCGCCATGTAAACCTGAAGCTTTAGCTCGGTTGCTCCTGTCTAAATACCTGTAAAAGGAGAATTCGTTTTTCTCCGCAACCACTGCACCAAATTTGACGAGGTCTGTTACATTTAAAATAAATACTTAAAATATCGTGACTGACGGTTTCGAATTTTTTGTTTAGGTCGTCAATTTTTTTTATTAGAAAAATGGCAGAAATCGCAAAATAAACTATCCTGTTTACAACTCTGTAACTCAGCAACGAAACAAGATATCATAATTCTGGCGATTGCATCTAATATTACATTTAAAGCGGACAAAATTGATATGTTACACATGAATCTCAAGAAAATTTAGTAATATGGAAATATAGCGCTTGCAGAACCCTTGCACACATCATGACGAATTTAAATAAGATTTTAATTGACATATAGAATTTGTCCGCTTTGAATTATCTAATGGATGCCGTTTACAGAACCGCGATATCTGTTTTTGATGCAGAGCTATTAATTTGTAAACTGCGTGCTTCTATATTTTCTTGAACTTTCGGATTTTTGAAAATTTGTTTTGAAAATGTCATGCCCTAAATCGAAATTCCGCTTCCAACAGTCACTAGAATTTAACTTTCTCTCTCAAATGCAACAAATGTCATCAAAATCGGTCCAGGTGTTATCTCAGAAAAGTTGGAGTACGCTTAAGCTCCTCCTTTAAGAGTGGAACGCGATAGCGTTATCGGGACCCGTTCGCATCGCATCGTTCGCATACGGCAAGTAGGCTTCTTTCACTGCAACACTGAAGGTGGGAAAGCCGGCTTATACAAAGACCAAACTTACACCGATCCCCTTAAAGTCGGTTTCACTTTAAATAGAAATGCATTGCTGGAAAGACGTTTTTCCAGGAGCAATATAAGTGGTCTTATCTTAAAATGTGAAGGCCCTAGCACCTTTTTTATATATTTTATTAATTGTTTGTTATTGCCCCGACACGTGCGCGGGTCCAAAACGAATTACCAGGCGAAGTCCCAATTTGACCTGCCTAGGATGCAAGCGCCATCTAGATATCATTTTCGCAAGTAAAGTTCCCGAACACGCGGCTGTAGGTCTGGTAGAAATGCTGGAAAAGGGATTTGTGTTTGAGTTTCCTCGTAGCAGAATTACGTTTTCTCGTACATTCAAATTACAATCCGACGCCAATTGGTAAACAATCCGACGACGAATCCGACGCGGTATGGTAAAGTCGTACTTTGCCATTTTTCTGACAGTTTTCACTGTGAGAAATTCAATTTTTGTTCACCAAAACCTTGCACCACGTGTAGGGCTTGCGTGGTCGGGTAGGTTGGGGATGATTTTCTCCGCCACCCGCCGACATCGCACGCCGACGCCGGTTGCCGACTCCGGTTTTCTGCGACACAGAGCCCTTAACGCTTTCGCGTTAAAGCATTTCTGCGTTTTACGTGTATTTGAATAGCCCGCGTCGTAGTTCGGCCCGAGCTAAAGCTTCCTCTTACGTGCACCCAAAGCACGGCGCTCTGATGTTCCTGTATGCCGTAAAACAGATAATCGGATTTTAATTTCGACACTCTGGGGTGTCTTTACGCAAACAGAAACCTTTAGCTATCTCATTCATTCATTTATTGGCTCATCACAGTACAAAAACATTGCGAAAGGAGACCAAGCTAGGAAAGTTGTTTCTCAGTGGCTTGACGGTATACTTTATTCCCCTTTTAACGCGATAGCGATAAGGGCCCCATGTCGGCAGAAAATCCGGCGTCGGCAACCGGCGTGCGATGTCGGCGGGTGGCGGAGAAAATCATCCCCAACCACGCAGGCCCTCCGAATATATTTAGGGATGTATATGCCATGCCTTCTTATATGACATGCGCTATATGCGGGTTGTATTGCCACACCATTCTATCATTAATGTTGCTCATACCTTGACTTGCATTCTTGGCAAAGCTATTCCTCGGAATTTCGAGATTGACAATCCACAAAGAAATGTCATGAAACAAAACACCCACAGCGCATGCCTTTTATGTTAAATCTTCTCATACTGAAATATTAAAAGTACGAAACAAAAACGGAAACCTGAAAATTATGCAATATTTTTGGCGCGGCTGTGCAATATCTGCGGGATCGCCCCACGCAAGAGGCCGCGTTTCTACCAGAAAGCTCGCCTTCGTGCATAGCGTTCGCCGCCAGTGTTTCCTGGTAACCATTACGGTTGCTGCAGTTGTAGGCAAGCATGAGAAGCAGTCAGGGATCTTTGAATGCTATCGCGTTCTACTCTTAAAAGCGAAGCTTAAGCGTCCTCCAATTTTTTTGGCCAAACCAACGATAAAACAGAAACTGTTTACTTAAACATAAAAAAAATTACGGCAGACTTGTGCGACCGTGCAGAATCACAACCCAATTTCCAGCGAAGCTGTTTATTTCGAGCAGTGGCAGTAAGAGTTTCCTTTGCATGTAATTAAATCACCTACTTGAAAACATTGCCTGTATATTACATTTCAGTCTGAAACCTTGCCCGCACATAACGTGTTCCAGTATTTGTTAGGAAATTTTTAGAACAGCAGTAATTCATCCACACGCAAGAAAAATAGCCACCTTTTTTTTTTTTCTCTTTGGTCTAGCTAAATTTTTTCTCAATTGTATGCACAGTTCTCCCAGGGCACATCAAAATGTCTGCGTTGTTCGTAAAACACACTGCTTCGGATCGCTTGTATACATAATTTACTTCAAAGGCAGCCGTTGCTCCACGCGCTTTGAACTTTGCCTACACATTACTGATTACGTGCCCCTTAATTCTGTCAAATATAAAAGGTGCCTTGTTTAGTTCACCGAGGGTACCGAAGAAACCAACTTCGAACGGCGTATGGCGTTCGAGGGTACAGTATTTATTTTTGCAATGCCTCTACTCAGACCAGGAACGTGCAAATTTTGTCACAAATTGCACTTACCATAACCCTCCCCCCCCCCCCCTTCCCTTCTCCCCTGTCCGCGAAATACTCGTATAAACCTGGCGCAGCTTAAAGTTATGCCAGAACATCGAGAAGCATAGCTGATAGCAGCCGTATTTCACTTTCTAACACTTGATGAAGAATTTTTTTTTTTTTACAAGGGCTGTACTTTATTAACAAGCAATTAACCTCTCACAGAGATCTGTCGTAGCTCAATTACGGCAAACTCTACAGCAGGATGAGCTTTCTCGAAGTACTCGTACAAGATTAAGCCCTACACTTCTGGGTCAAATCTTCAGAAGTTTTTTTGCCGAAACGTATGCTTTATAGAGAAGTAGCGGATAGTCAATATGCTCACATGTAGCATATAGGCTGCTTTTCATTTTCCCTTCTTTTTCGGCCCTTCGTCACTGCCTGGGATGACGGGAGGTCTTCGTTATCGCTAGTATCGGTAACTTACGAAGCGAATAGAATCGAATATCGAAATGAAAATGATTATTACATAACATTGTAACCTAGTATTGTATACGACTCCTTTATACCAGCTCGATCTGATTTTAAGAGAGCGCGCCAGGCTGCTACGGCTCACGGGGTCCTGGAGTGACGGCTCGACCTATGACCGAGGCCTCCTGGCGGGGAGGGCCCCGGTGCGATTTTGTACACAATTAGTCTCGCTCTCGTTTCATATACAACTAGGCGCTTACATGATGGTGATGATGATCATTATTATTTATTGCCATCCTTTTTGAAATGATTCTGTGATAAATGGTCACCTAGCCTGCTCGGGCTATTCAGCTAATCTATACATGCTTAACAGTCTAGCATGAATTCTGCCTACATCTCCTTAATCTTTTCACTCTTCCTTAAATCCTTTATATCTACATTGTACAGTTACCTATGCATGCAACGGATCCTCTTCTTCTTCTTCAGGAGCAGCAGTAGCAGCCTATTTGAGCCCCTCTGCACGACCACGTAGTCTCTCCAGATCTCCCATCATCCTTCCCGCTTCCCGCTTCCTCGCAATTTTCCTACTTTCGCCATATCTAACTGACTCTCGCCCTTCGACGGTGTTTCCCTCTCCTTAGCACCCATTAATGTACTGTTATAGACCACCGATTATGTGTCCGGTACATCACGTGGCCTTCACAACTCCCTAATCGCAGCCACTCATCCGCGTTTGGTGTCTCATCCGTACCGCCGTCCTCCTCTCTCTCTCTCTCTCTGTCTGTCTCTCTCTCTAACATCATTTTTCGTTCCGACGTTAGTTCCGTTTTCCTTATCCTTAAGAGCGCAGCTCTGCGAGCGTCGGCGGCGTAACCGAGCGAACGAGCACAGCAAAAGATGAAAGCGAACGAAGAGCGCAGCAGGGAATGAAAGACGCGACGAGGAAAGCGGAGAGGCGGGTGCAGCGCAACCATGAAGCGGTAAGCGGGGGAATGTATGGCGAAAGCGTGAGAATAAAAGCGCAGTGCGGCGACGATGGCTAAGAGATGGCGCCAGAGTAGCGCGCGTCTTCTGGTAGGTCTGTCGGCGGCGGCTGCTGTGAATCGCGCCCACGCGTCACCCATGCGCTGGCTCTCCGATCTCCAGATTAGGGAGGCAGTCGCGCCACACTTCGCTCCGTTTGCAACGTGCCGCACAAGACAGATTATCAGCGCCAGCCAATATATAGTGAAAGGAAAACACGTGTAGAGCTGCGCTCACATTTCACATTAGGGAGTATCCTAATCGTAGGTGTATTTTTTTTTCACGACTCTTGTTGTCCTAAGGCGCTTAGATACAGCTCTTCAAGAAATATCATTATGCTGCCTTTCAGGAATTGGAAGTTATCTCAAAACGCTCGCCAAATCATTTCTTCTTCCGTAGATTTCCTTCTCAGGATCCGGTTTTCCTTGGTTAGTTTTCTTGCATAGACATACCCCTTCACTGCTTCGAGTCTCTGAATACCAGTCAAGAAATCTTATTTACTCCCAGCAGGTTATTCAACTTTGCTTTGGTTTCAAGCCGTGCAGCACCGAGGTTCCCGTCTATTCCCGTCTATACCCCTCGATTCTTATAACGCCAACGCTTAAGTCCCTAACTGAAACAGGAACCCCGCAGGCGCCTGCAGGAAGATGCCGTTGCAAGCCGAAATGGTTGATTGCTTGAGAAGACTGCTGCCGGAACGAGAAAGCTAGCCATGAAAATGGTGGTACTAGTGAAAGCAGCCTAAACGCACAAAGTGAGGAAAGCAAAATTTGACATTCATTAGCATCCGAACGAATAAGATAAAATAAACCGCGGTGAAAATCCAATCACTTTTTTGCTTGCTCACTGCCTGAAGCGCTCCAATGCTTCTAGTGATTCAGCACGGCCGCGATGCCGTATTATCCCATATTGATTATACCTCAAATCCGCTGCCACAGGCGCATGGGGAAATAGCTGTACCTTACCGAGCGAAGGATGTGGCGATGTGGCGAGGCTAATATTCTTATTTTATGTGGGAACCACGCCCATTATCTTCGTCAGCGCCAACCGACAGAACCTCTCCCGATGAGCAATCTCCTGTCAGCTGTATTTACGCTATAAACAGCCCGTCGGTTGACCGTGATGTCGCCATGTCCCCTATTACCTTGCCAAAGACCACGATTCATCGAACGCTCACTCGCGTGGTCCCAATGGGCTGCCCACGTGGTGTGAGGCCTTCCTCTGGGTCGCGCAGGACGTTCTGTGCCGCGCTGAACGCTTATATTTTTTTCACTGTGCCCCAACAACCGCGCGGACAGGAAATAGCGGACCACCATCGCTTATCGGCATCAGCGTGTGGGTTCTTTTCTTCTCGGACACTGTCCAGCACGCGGCCATGCAGCCAGAGCCAAGTACACATAGGGGGGCGTGGTGTGTGCGTGCGTGCGTGCGCGCGCGCGTGTGCGTGTGTGTGTGTGTGTGTGTGTGTGTGTGTGTGTGTGTGTGTGTTGTGTGTGTGTGTGTGTGTGTGTGTGTGTGTGTGTGTGTGTGTGTGTGTGTGTGTGTGCGTGCGTGCGTGCGTGCGTGCGTGCGTGCGTGCGTGCGTGTGTGTGTGTGTGTGTGTGTGTGTGTGTGTGTGTGTGTGTGTGTGTGTGTGTGTGTGTGTGTGTGTGTGTGTGTGTGTGTGTGTGTGTGTGTGTGTGTGTGTGTGTGTGTGTGTGTGTGTGTGTGTGTGTGTGTGTGTGCGCGTAGCCGACCCTCTCTTTGGCCATGCACGTCTACGCTGTATTGGCAAGCGGCAAGCCTATTTCGACAGGCAACTCTTGCGATGGCGGCCGCATACGCGCCCGCGAGCACGAGCGCTCTCGCATCGGCGTTTACGGCCGCTTCGTATAGGCGCACCTCCGCGACGAGGCCTCGCCAAGGACGACGACGATTCGGCTGCGGGCGCGGAAGGCGATGCGTGCGGCATCGATGACGGCGGTGGGGGCCCGCTCGCGGTCGGTAATTTCAGCCCGTTGACGGAGACCCTCACGCCCGAAGGAGAGGGGACCATAGGCGTAGCAGGGTGCGCTCAGCGGCGAGCGCGCCTCTAATACTAAATAGCGCGTCGCACGTGACGGTGAAAGGAATGTGGCGGAAGCAACCGCGGGCGGGCGATGCGTTCTTGGAGGTATGGCGCTTCCCCGCGTATACGGATGAGTCACGAGGCAGTAGATGGTAATAGGGTGAGGCAACAACCGCGGCGCTAGCCTTTCACATCGTAGTATACACCATGCGTAACTCTGCGTAGCCTATACTGTCTCCTCTTTTCTGAAGAGTATAGGCTGGCATTGTGCCCCTTCTGGGGACAGTTGCTCCCGTAGTTGAAAGCGTTGGAGGGCCCTCTCTCAACAAGGATCGGAGTCTACGTAAAGTACGGCAGGTTAAGGTATAGTACGGGGGGAAGCATGCTTGCTGCTGCTCCATCTCGCATCACCGTCACATGCAGGCGCACTGTGTCTTCTCTAGCGCGAGCACGATTTGTGCCAACCCCTGCCTCCTCTACTCCGCTTCTCTTTATACAGCTAGCCCAGAAGACTGATTGATCTCACCTGCCTTTCCTTCTTTTCTAAAGATATTCGTCGCTGCCTGCTTGTATACACGTTCAATGACCACATATAGGCTTTCGCGAGCCTCGTGTGTATTTTGCTTCCGAGACGTGCTCTTCGCGACGAAAAAAATCTCTTCAACATCCCTAATGATGCGTGGCGCTTCAGCGGCTTGCGTGTGCTTATATGGGCGCACACTGATGGCACAAAAGCTCCCTCGGAGACCCCGCTCGCCTACGTGTGCAGCAGGTTACGCTTGCACTTGGAGGTCACGGTATCCCAGCGGAGAACAAAAAAAAATTATGACAACCACGGAGGACTGCAGGAAAAGAACTAAAGAGAGAGTAATAAAGAAATAAACTTTTATCGGATGCATATAGGCTCATTTCGCAAGGTGGTCTCGGCGGCTGAAAAAGATCCCGTGACCTCATTTTTCACCGCCACTTTTTGCCGAAAGAGCGCGTGCGCGAGACCGCGGTGATGGGTCATAAAAAAGCGCGCGCGCAGCCCCCCCTTTTGAATCTTTAATTTATCCTTATATACGGGGTCGGCTCGCGGAGCCACGCCTAAAACAACTCGCGGTTTTGCTGATCTGCGTGAACATCGTTGGATATGCTGTCCGCGGGCGCCGATAATAGCTGATCCTACATATTCGAGCCATCAAAAATACGTGCTCTATTACGCCGCGAGCACGATATCGCGAGGATATATCTAGATACTATACCGAAATTGCGGAAACGAAGAACCGCCGCGTCTAGGCCTCGTCTAAGTTTGGCCCCCTACACTATATAGTGGTTCGGATGAGCAAAAACACGAACACGAGTGAGTGGGGCGGAGCCCGTGAGCGATATATATACGGTTTCGGGGAAATATCCTTAATGTACGTGTGGGGACAAGACGAGGAAATAGTGATAACGCGAGGACAATCACTTCAACGAAGCCAGCGAGGTCACAGGAGTGTAACGAAAAAAGCTACGTATCTTCGCGAAATATTTGAGATTTCAAGTGAGGCTCCCTAGAAATCATCGGTGTATGGCCTGCTGTATGTACTATGCATATATGTAAGCTGCAGGGTGCAGCTTCACAAAGCTGCACGCATCGTAACTCTCACAGTCAATTTCTGCGTAAGCAAAAGAGACAACCACACCCAGTGCGCAGCAACCTGTGCACATGAGCTTAAGCGCGTAACTAGTGCAGTTACGGCAAACTCTACTAGCACGAGCTTAATTTCTCGAAGTACAGGATTGAGTCTTGCACTTTGGGGCCAAAAACCTTCAAAAGATTTGCGCCGAAAAAAGTATGGTTCAAATTGAAAAAAAAAGAAACATGTAGTCAATCTGTTCACCTGGAACCGAATATTAACAAACGTTTTTGTTAATATTCGCTAATGATATGTTTGTTCTCGCTATTGGAATGTTCTTGTTCTTACTAACTTTACTAGCGTAAAAACCTTTTTGTGAATACGGGCCTGGTCTATAGATCGTCTACGCCTCTACGTGACTGCACAACTAGGTGCTTACCTATTATATGCGCCCCAGTGGCCACTTCTTGTAAAGAAAGACAGGTCGCCAATAGAATCATCGATCACCATCTTCATCACCATCATTTTCAGGAATAGCTGCAGCGGCCCATTTGAGTCCTCTGCACGACCAAATGGTGTCTCCCGGGGACGAATTCGCAAAGATTCTTGTTCGTAAGTGATATTTCTCATTTCCTGGTCAACTTCGCTAAAAATATCTCCAGCATCAGTATTGGCTGAAATTTCGTCTTACGAACAATTCTATAGCGTAAGTGCTTTTTTGAGAATACGGGCCCAGATTTGCAAGCAAATATTCTGTGCAAATATTCACAATTTCGAGGACGACTCGGGTAGTCTTTACTACTGGAATCGCTATCGATTCGAAAATTCACTATTCTATGGATCATCAAATATTCGCTTACGTTCAAACATACGGTATAGCAGTGCTTTTTGTAGTCTACGTAGAGAATCTCCCCTATAAGGAGGGACAATGCCGAATAATTGTGCTACGGGAGAGCCGCCATTGTTGTGCAGAGGCCATCAGGGCCCATATTTACAAAAAAAATATGTTATGCTAGAATTGTTAGTAAGAGGGAATTCCAACCAACCCTGGTGGTCAGCATATCATTGGCGAGGGCGGCAGACCAATGGCAAAGAGCACTCGCGAACGAAAAGCTCTGTGAATTCGGCCCCATTTCCTGAACAAGCGCACCAAGCAAGTATAACCACCGTCTCAACCCCACGTTTGCATTCCTTTAAAACAGTGGGCCGTGTTGCACGTGGAGTGTCATCACGAATCTTCTTCAACGAACGCAACCCTCTACATTTCTTCCAGGTGGCGTGCTATTTTGTTGTTTCGTTATTGTCATTGTCATGGTGCACCAGACAACTGAAAGCCGTTTATCATTTACAAGCTTCTCAGTTTACCTCTCCTTAGCAATTGGTCGTGGGAGGCGCGACTCTCCGAACTAGACTTGGGAAGCCAATTGGCGACCCTCGACCAGGCCCGGCGCGCCGCAATAGCCAGTGGGGCCCTGGAAGGGGGGCTCCACCCACAGTGACCAAGCACGATCTTAATTTAAATAAAGTTGTTTCTCTCTCTCTCTCTCTCTCTCTCTCTCTCCTAGTTTTGAAGAGTATTGTATGCATGCATGTATCAAGTACTGTAAGTAAGCCTTCTTTATTTTTTTTTCTTATTCTTCTACCAGACTACACGCAAACTTTATTACTTATCATTGCTATAACAATTATATGGACACTTCAACCGCATTTCCGCCGTCGCCGTGATGTTCCGTATAAAGTCCAAGTGCGATAACATCGTGGCCGCGGGCCGTGTATTCTGTGTGTGCGAGTGAAAGCGTGCCAACGTGAGCCGAGGATCGTGGCTCGATGTCGCGCACGCAAGGGAGGATGAGCGCCCTCTTCCATCGCGCGCAAGGCACCGGTGGTCGGAGGGGGGAGGGGGGGGGGGGGCTTTACTCCGACGGCGGCTGAGTATGGCGCGCAGGAGCACGGTCGCGCAGGCCCTATCTTGAAAGCGACCTGCGATGGGTGTAGTCGATAAGTGCACCGAGTGCTGATAGCTTCGTGTGCGCTGTGTTCTCGCCGCTTATAGTTAAGGTTGAAGCGAGAAGCAGCACGAAGGTCACTTCGCTCGCTGCTGCTCCCGCGTTTCATCACACCAGCGTTTTCACAGCGAGTGTCCTCGGTCTGAGGTTTGATTATGGCCGAATGAGATTTGATTATTTGAATTTAGTTAGTAAGCGAACGTTTAGAACTTTATACCGATAAAACGGCTATCCTTACTTCGTGTAGCTGTTTAATCATTTGCTGCCGCAATCAATGCTTCGTCTTTAGAGCGAAACGGCGACTTTCTTTTAATTTCGAACATAGAAAGTATTCGGCATTCGATTCGACATTGGAATGTCGTTTTTCTCGAACATTCGTGTTTGATTCGATTCTGAAATTTCGCTATTCGAATATCACTATTTGTCCCTCTTGCTACAACTGAACATGTACTCTCCTTGCAAATTTCCTAATCTCGCCACTCTTTATATCTAATCGACGGTCGTCTCCGGACTGTGTTTTCATTTCCTTAGCACCCAATCATTTACTCTTTTAGACCACCGATTATGACTTGTGTGTCATACATGGCCTTTCCCAACTCACTAAATCTGAACTATATAGGCTATCATCAATCCGCGTCTGTGTCTTATCCATATCACCGACCTCCTGCCCCTCTCTCTCTAGCACTTATCATTTTCCGTGTCATCGTCAGTTTCGCAGTCCTTATATATATATATATATATATATATATATATATATATATATATATTCCGAGGCTCCTTTTTATCTAATACTGTAACTCCTTTAATGTTGTAGCTCTTCGAGTATATTGTTAAGGTGTCGTTCGTGAATTGGGAGCTTTCGCAAAATGATCTCAAAGCTACTTTTTTTACATCTGTACATTTTCTTATCCTGGTCCCCGTGATTACCTTCTCTGGATATATATACCCATTCACTCCTTGGAGTGCCCGACTACAAATCAGCAACTTTTGTTCCGCAACGTTACTTTTTGTTTCAAACCAGGTATCGCGCTTAGGATATTCTGATTCGTGCCCTTAATTTCTTTTTACGTATACATGAGTCGCCTCGCAAGCGGCCGGCAGCATTCAGGGCTAGATTCGTGCTGTAGCAATTCAACACACCACCCGCCCACCCACTTTCCTTCGCACACACGCACGCACACACACACAAAGAAGAAGATACGCAAGAACTGTCGTAATTTTTTTTCTTTTTGATTTGTATCCGTAAACTACACTTGTGCGTTCGATCCACGATGTTCTACGCTTTAATATTTCAATAGCTCTATTTCTTCTTTTTTTTATCTACCGGATTTAAAGCATGGCCCCGCACTCTAATTTCGCGCACTGGTCGGTCCATCAGCCTCTATGTGTTGACCTCATTGGCTACTGGGTTCCTGACCAAGTTTGAAGACTCGCCTCCGCGACATAGGCGAATCGACCTTCACGCGCGTGCGTTATTAAACGCACGCAGAAACACGCGCAGTTCGTTTTCTTCGCTCTCATTCTTTCTTTTTTTTTTTCATCGGCCACTGACGCAGCTGCCATCTATTGATCCGATGCTGAACACAGCACCGCCAGGTTCGATATCCACCGCGGTGGCGCATTGCGAAGAGGGAGAGGAGGAGAACGAAAAATCACGCCTGGGCGGATTGTAACTTTCCAGGGCTCGCGATAACTTGAGAGAAATAGAGAGAGAAATCCGTGTATCGTGTCGTACAAAATTGAGCAAATGTGAATGACGTTAAAATCATGACGTCGGTATTTTACGCTGCACAAAAAGAAAGTACGAAACGTCACAGAGCGAAATGTACGCGCGCTATACCGTAAGTACCAACCTAAAAGTAAAACCAGTTCTACATATATACGTATACGTATATGTAAAAACGTATATGTATATTAAAGTGGCAGGTAGAAGTTTTAGTTGAGACAGAAGATCAAAAAGTGTTATGTATATGCCATAGAAAGAAACAAGAAGGGAACAGAAAGCACGAGTCATAAAAATTCAATTTGTCTCCAGCCGCTCATTTCGAAGGTGAGTGCACAGATTGAGATACGCTATGCATAGACACATGGACGGGGGGCGAAGCGCCCGCTATATATATATATATATATATATATATATATATATATATATATATATATATATATATATATATATATATATATATATCGAATTGCGCCTACCCGTGGCCGGTTTTCATATTTCGGCCATTTTTCTCTCTTCTCGCAGGACTGCTTCGTTAATCTATCGGCCCAAATCGACTTCTAAAATTAATCACTCGAGGTCAAAATGAGCGTCGAGCATAAAAATCAATATACATAGGGACTACGGCAGTCCAACGAAGATTGAGAGGTGCCGTGCATTTCGGGCCCAGAAGGCGCAAGCCCGACCGTATACGTGAGGAATGACTTCTCGACCTCGTTCGCATGGCAAATGGAGCGCAAGGTTTTCCGGCCACGAACTCGCCAAATGAAGCGCGGTCTCGCGATCAGTTAGACGCGAGCGCTAACGACGAGCGGCCGCCGCTGCCTTAACCGTGGCAGCAGTGTACGTGGATACGCACGTACTATGACTTTGGCAGGCGATGTCGCTTTCTTTTGTTTTCGCGAACTTAGTTTGGATATACCCGCGCCATTAAACGAACTGTCGAGTTCCTGGGAAGGCCGGAGCCGTTGAGATCGCTCGAATGCAGCTGCACAGTGATTAAATGGTTTAGTGTGTGGGAAGAGGCCGTAGAACAGCCTGTACCACGCAAGCACGGCTAAGAAGATGTGTGCGGGCTTTCGTGAGTGAGTGAGTGAGTGAGTGAGTGAGTGAGTGAGTGAGTGAGTGAGTGAGTGAGTGAGTGAGTGAGTGAGTGAGTGAGTGAGTGAGTGAGTGAGTGAGTGAGTGAGTGAGTGAGTGAGTGAGTGAGTGAGTGAGTGAGTGAGTGAGTGAGTGAGTGAGTGAGTGAGTGAGTGAGTGAGTGAGTGAGTGAGTGAGTGAGTGAGTGAGTGAGTGAGTGAGTGAGTGAGCGAGCGAGCGAGCGAGCGAGCGAGCGATTGAGTAAATTGAGTGAACGAGCAGTTTGCACTATACCCTGGAGGGATTTCACCCCACTACCGACAAGCTGTTGGTCTCGTGGTGCAAGTAGGATTACAAGTGTAGTAGGTGTACGTATACCGAGAAATACGAAACGTATCGCTTGACATCTAACGCGCCTATACACACCCATTTCGAAGACATGGCCAGTGGCACTTCCCAATCTTGACGTTGGTAAACATCATTCGGCATCTCATTGAACAGTATGGACGTCATTTGTGACGTATAAATCGGCGCCACCACCCAAGTGCTTCCTCTTCAAACTCCCCCACGCTAACGTCACAGCTGTTCTTCGGCCTTCTCCTCTCCGCACCTCAGCTGTTGAGACACACCGCTACGTCTACTAGTCGAGACACCCACAAAAAAAAAAAAAAAAACAAAAAAAAAAGAAAAAAAAGAAAACTAGAGAGCCAGGCAAGGAAGCTGGGTCCACATTTTGTGCACTTCGGCGACTGTAATGTGGTAGCATTATCAGGATCGGCTCATCCACGCCATTGAGTGCACTGCCTCCGGGAAATACTCGCGTTACGAACCACGTTAAAGACCATTGAAGCATCGGTGCTAGCATCGGTGCACCAAGTTACCACCTTCGATTACCAGGAGCGGCCTAGTTTTGATTACACCACGCCGGGTATTTACCCCGTTTACCGTTACACTGCCAGCTCCGGGACCTGCCCAGTTTGTTCGGCGAGAAACCCAACCATGCACACGAAACTCCGGGGAAATACGCAAAGATTAAGTTTCCCTTTAATAAACAGTATTTCCAACTAGCAGTGAGGCTCGTTTTTAAAGCGAAGCTTTTCTCAGCCTCAGTCGAATAAGCCGGTTCGAAAATTTATTAGCGGGTCATATTGTGCTGACTTTCATTTTGTTACGCAGTCGTGGCGCGTCAGTAAATTCTGACCTCGCTTCACCTCGGCGCTGATAATTATATTTCGTCGTGCATTTTTGACGCACACAAGTATACGGGTGCCTCGTGAAAGGTTGCTGCCCTTGTCGCTTTTATTTCGTGGTGGCAAAGAGAGAGAGGGAAATAGGGAAAGGAAGTGAGGCGAGCCAGGGTCACGGCCGGTTGGCTACCAGATGCTAGGAGAAGGAGGAAGGTGAGGGACGGAAATATAAAGAAATATGGCCACACGTGCATCCTTTCGAGGTAATTGACGACGTTAATGCGATTACCATTATCTCTTATGACGGGTATGTGATCGTTGACGATATAATTGATATGTAGTGACGATTGTTATGATGATTATGGTGATGGAGGTAACGAGATAGATACAGAGTTGCGATATGTACTAGTGCAGAGTGTTCATTAAAGGCATCGACGTGCTATATTTAATTGTTCTACATACATTTTCCATATACATACATTTCTACAAATGCATTTTCTCTACATACGCATATGTACTGTGGGGAAGTCGCGGCACCTGGACCGAGCTGAATCGCCCGGCGCTATATTCTTCGTCTTTCTCCTCTCTGCCGCACAGTGTCACTGGGGCTGTCCGCTCTTGCGCACTTGATACCATATTCCCTCACTGCCCCTCCCTCCACAAAGACGGTTGCGCTGACCCGCGATTAACTGTCGCAGTGGTACAGCGTCCCTCCTGGTAACACGTTACTTGCTGTTGCACCGGAAATGGCGGCGGCAGGGCAGGCTTAGTCCAAGTCACCCGGGTCGTCCAGGTGCGCTAGGCCCCTAATCCTGGCTGGCTTCTTAGACTTATAGCTGGGGCACCTCCACAACCGCACTCCACTCGATGCTCATGACAGGAAATCGGACAGGACAGCCGCCTGCTCACATTCATTGCACCGCAAGGCGAGCGACCAGCATGTCTGAGGAAGGCGGGGAACTGTGGCCTGCCGATGGTTGGACTCGGACCTGTCATAGCACGTTTTTTCCGTGCGCCGCTGACGATAGGTCAGCCAGGCTAACATCTCCAGTTTATCATGAAATTATCTATCTATCTATCTATCTATCTATCTATCTATCTATCTATCTATCTATCTATCTATCTGTACTGGCGTAGTTTCTCTAGTTCTGCAAATAAAGAAGCAGGCGGCCCGTAGCCAGACATTTTTTTTCGGGGGGGGGGGGGGGGGGGGGGCACTTGGTGAAGGCCTTGACTATTTGAGAAAAGCACCTGTTTTTCAGTAATTACTTTCGGTAAAAATCGTAGTATCTAAATTATGTGACTTTTTAAATACTAGAAGAAAAGGGGGTTAGGGGCGGAAGGGTCGCAGTGGCGACAAAGTTGGGAGCGCAGCCGCCCCTATTTGTTTCTCGGGCGCCGACTGTCGGGTGCGGTGTCCTCTGCTCTCTTGTGATGCTCCAGGTCGCTTACGCGGCGGCCCTTTCGGATGATGTACTCAGCGCCGTAGGACATGGGCACGGGAAGATCTGCTCATTCTTGCACATGGCGAGCTGCTGTTGACAAGTTTCTTTGCGCAGCGGGGTGCCGGCAGCCCTGCTGGAGAGCGCCCCCCATCAAAATTTCGGGGAGGGAGCGGCCTAGGCCCCTCCCCCCACCCCTGGCTACAGGCCTGTAATCAGGTGTCGTGGTTGTAGCATTTGAATGAAGTCACTTGTTCGGTAGGAGAGGTCGCAGGTCTGAGCTCTTTCTTTGCTTAATTTGTACTTTAATTTGTACATTGTCGTTGGCATGACGACATGACGACACTTATTACCACCGAACTACTGAACAACCACCCATGGCGAAGGTCGCAAATCCAGGTGTGGTGGCCCTTTAGCAGCTATTGCATTGTAAGAACTACACAGCAACGAGGTAATGCGCCATATATATATCTGTCTACAGAAAGACCGAAGCGTGCATCACCGCATCTTACCAGGTGGGTACAGTTCCTGTGGCATTCGCTCTTTTAACAGCGAAGGTGTTTAACCGGGGCGTTTGCCGTCAGGTGTAACGCCGAAATGTGGGTAGATCCTGGTGGTAGTGCAGAAAGGGTCCAAGCGCAATGGCACATACCCCTGTGAACTAGTGAAGCTGTTTAAGCTCGAGGATGGTCCATCGAGCGTACGCCGCAAAACCTTCACTAGGTGATGACGTCTACATGCGTCGTCGCGAGCGACGTCATCACGCGCGCCGTATCGCTTCGCCTTAGCTTTGCCGAGCCCTGACGTCACTGCGCAGACCCACGAGATATATAGCTCCGCGTCGCCGCCGCGGCGACACGAAAGCCCCGCCATCTCCGCGCCGAGCACATCGCCGCGAAGATGGGGCGGCCGAAGAAGAGCGTCGCTCCCGAAAGGAGGAAGCGCGGCGCGAAAGCCGCCGCGCCGCTACTCGAGAGCGAGTGAGACGACTTTGGTCCGAACCCGAGTATCGCGCCGCCGAAGCGGCGGCGAAACGCCGGCGATTCGCAGAAGATCCGGAGTTACGAGCCTGCAAAACCGAGCAAAAGCGTTTGAGCGTCCAGAAGCGTCCAGATACTTTAACGACCAAGTGTTCGTTGCTCCTTGGGCTGTCGATGATTCCGGGGTGATCTTGCGCAAAACGTGGCCGAGTCGCGAAGCATTACCTCGCAAAAATTTGGCCGAACCGAGATAAAGTCAGGTGGGGTAGCCAGCTTCGCTGTTTTCCCCGTCTTCGCACCACTAGTGTGAAACTGCCCCCCCCCCCTCCTTTTTTTCCCCCTTAATTGCATTATATAGACCAAAGCTAGGCTGCTTGCGTTTGTAGCATGGGCCGATCCCGGAGGCTGTGTACTCAAAGCCGTGCTTGGGCCGACCCTGATACCAGCGCACGATAAGTGTGCTCGCAATGTTTCTGCGCCATAGAAATATACTTGTCGTGAAGCTTGTCCCGCTGTGATGTGGGAAGTTACGTCCTCGGTGGAGCAACTGGCGGGTTGACACCAACGGAGCTGGCAAGGAGGACCCGCGGAGTGGTGTGACGTAGAGAGGCACTTGACAGGAGAAGCAGCAGCGGTTGCGTAGTACGAAGGTGGTTCTTATAAAGTACTGGCGTTAGCGTAGGTACACGTAAGTGAATTGAAATTAAATTCTGGAGTTTCACGTGCCAAAAACACGATTTCGTTGTGACGCACGCCGTAGTGGGGGAGTCCGGATTAATTTTGACCACCAGGGTATCTTGAACGTGCCCCTAATGCACGGGGCACGGACGTTAGTGCATTTCGCCCCCATCGAAATGAGGCCGCCGGGGCCGGCATTTGATCCCGCGACCTCGTGCTTAGCTGCGCAACACCATAGCCTCTAAGCCACAGCGGCGGATTTACGCAAGTGCCGCTTGGCTATAAAGCGATAGGTATTGTCAGTGTGTAGTAAGTTCTAGCATGTTATGTTATACACGTGATCCCCCCTCCCCCATCTACCCCATCCCGTGTAGGGTAGCAAACTGGACAAGAAAGTCTAGTTAACCTCCCTGTCCTTCCTACCTTCCTTCCTTTCTCCACCTGCCTCCCTCTCTCTTCTGTTATATAGCGATAGATGTGGTCTGTGTATACGTGGTCATCATTCCGTGGTCCAAGCGCAATGGCACTTACCCCTGTGAACTAGCGAAGCTGTTTAAGCTCGAGGATGGTCCGTCGAATGTACGCCGCAAAGCCTCCACTCATTTGGCGCCATTGTTCCCATTTAGGAACACTCTGTATTTTGTAAACTACTGATGCCAGTGAAATAAAATTTGTTTACAATGTGCAATTCTACCCTCTAGCCAAGTTGAAATAGTTTTTGTTTTTGCTGCGCCCCATCTAGCAGCGGCGTTTAATGGGTTAAGTTTTACGGAATTTTTAAAAATCGCCTGTGACAGACAGCATAATTCTTGTCCTTGAGCTGGATTATTTGAAGAGGCCGACGTCACTAGCACGAGAAATCGAAATACATGGGCATTCCAGTTACTTTTGTGCTTCAATGCATAAAAGAGCGTTTTGTTAAAGAAAGTGAGTGGAACAACAGTGCATTTTTACGGCGAGTTTGAGGGCGCATATCTCCAAACTGGTGTCATTCTGGAAATCCATTCCAAGTGGATATGCCTTGCAATCTCACCGGCTACAATTCGTAAATTGCAATATGTGCCGTAACGTAATTACTTAAGTAGATAATTAAGAAGTTTTGGAAATTAGTTGAATATGTGTTTCGATTTCTCTTGCAAGTAATGTCCACCTCTCTGAATAGCGTAGCTCAATTATGGGCCAGAATTATGTTAACTGCAACAGGCAATACTTAAAATTTTCGTACGTAAAAACTTAAAGTGATCATCGCGCATATTGTTTTTAAGAGCAACAACCTAAATACAGCTACTCGTTGGGCCGTTGTGTTTTACGTTTGGTACATCAGTTAGCGTTTAATATGCATGTTTAACAACGTGCAAACGGCTCGTATCTCTCGCATCCACACTGTCCCGAGTCTCACGTCAGTGGGCAAACACGCGCTACAGTGTGGGCGGGAAAAAAAAAATGAAGGAGCTGCGTTGCGAGTATCAAAGCAGGAAAGAAAGACGTATTTTGCAAAGCCTGCTTCTCCGGCACATATAGCACAAAGCCTAAAATCAGGTAAATCCACTGATTCACGACGCCTTCGTTAGCAGGCGCGATGAGAAGGGCTGCGCGCACCGCCGGACCCGCGATCAATCACGCGAAAAACCTCCTTCGACGATGTTCCGCACACCGTGCAGCATATATCGAGCCTGCGCGTCGGTGCGACAGGCGCTTTGTCACCGCAGAACAATGCCCGGAAGGATTACGTTCTTTTATCGGCGGGGCCCTTCGAATCCCTTCCTTTTCTTTTCATAAGCAAAAAAAAAAAAAAACTCTTTTCTTTTCACCGGCGCCTTGCAAAAGACGCTCGCTGCTGCCGGCGGAGGAGGCCTCCGCCGGTGCGTTATAATAGAGCAAAAGCTCGCCCGCGTTCGCGCAGTTATCACTTTACGCGGGCATGATCGCCGAGCCTTCCGCCGCACCGCTAAGCTCTTGTTCTCCTCCCTGCCACCGGTGAGTTATTTCGAGCCATATTTATGGCCCCATTCCGGGCCGCCTTTAAGGTGAAGAAAATCTCTACGCTCGCGGGGGAAAAGAAAAAAAAAAAACTTTCTTCTAATGGACGCTCGTAGTGAGCGCCACGGCGCGGGTCAGCAGCGCAGATCAACGCCGCTTCGTATCGTCTGCGTATCTCAGAGGCCGGGAGCAGCTAGACGACGTCCGGCGCGGCGTTTCCTCCACCTTTCGTTTATGTAATTCCTTTCTTTTTCTTTTTCTTCCATGCCCTCAGGGCTGGCTATGCTTTTGTCGGGCAGCGAGCGGTTCACGCCTGGCCCATCTCGTCGGCGCCCCGCGCTTACTTCGTATTATTAATCTCGGCGGCGCCGTTATAGTTCGAGCCGCGGCCACGCACCATCGCTATCTTGCAACGCACGCGTACGCGGCGAGCGCAGCAGGAGTCGTAGTACACACGGGCAGCAGCGCCCGAGCGCGTACACGACAGCGGCAGTTTGCTCTCTCTCGGCGGCGATGTCGTCGGCGACGCTTTTTCTGGCCGGCCCATCATCTATCATGCGCAGCGCCGGCGGCCACAACGATATACACCCGCTGTCGTCGACCATCCCAACACACCGGCCCTGGCCGGTCTGTCCGCTTCTCTCTATTCGCAGGAGGTGGGGGAAGAGGCAGGTTCCACTCGCCGCTACGAGATGGCGACACATGCCGAAGTGCGTGCAGTGCTGCACTGAAAATGGCAGGCCTTTCCTTTATTCGTGAGTGGCCACAGGCTGCGATCGTCCGAAAGAAAGCCTTCGCCTCGCAGTTTGCTGCTACTGTCGCATTACCGAGAGTCAGAAGCTTGATTCTTGATCGGTTCCATATGGACACGTAAGAAGAAGATGATGCCTTCCCCGATGCGTCACATGACGCCCAGCGTAACGCCTAACTTATGCGACGTGAAAGGAAAAAAAAGGCGGAATAAACGTCGATAACAACAGTGCCATTCCTTTCGTCACAACCACATCCGATGGTTTAGCCAATCAATCGACACTGAAAGCGATATATCCCGGCATGGTGGACCCTCAAATTCCGCCATGTTGTTAAATTCGCCATCTTGTCAGCTCTGATTGGCTGAGGAGGTGGATACGTCCTCACCGAATGGCTTAAAAGGCCAGCAGCCACATTGACAGCATCCACAACAGCACTCCCGGTAGCTCATCAAACGAAAATGTGACTTCGACTTTTTCGTCTGTTTGTCTTTCGATCTTTGTTATTGCGCTTGCTTATGTCATCCTCAATTATCTTGAGCCTGCTAATTTCTCTTTATTTAAAAGAATACGTGGCCTCTTTTCCATCTCTCAATCCCTGCGGCAGGTGGACTGTAGCTATATATTGCCCCCTGCAGCATTTATCATACTTTCTGTTGCTTCTTACTGCTTACGGAAGTGGTTTTTCATTCTCTGCGCGGGGTCAGCGACTGCGAGACGGCGATGAACGAAGGTAATTAGCCCCTGGTATCGGCAAACTCGTGAAAGGTGTCGACGAGTCTAACAAGTACGGCCTGCTATCTTTGGGGTCTGGAGCGCCCTTACGCACGAGCCAAAGTTTCATCCTATTGTGCGCCTGATGAATAGCAGGGCCATTGTTTAGCAGCTCTACCGATAGCCAAGGCAATGTAGGCTTTAAAAGGAAAGCCATTCACAAATATTTCTCACAGTGCACCTTGGGCCAGGTATAAAAGGCATCCACAAAGAATTTCGAGGAGGAAGGGAGCTGACTACAAGATAGACCAAACCACGGATGACAATGAATAATTAAATATGGTCGTTACAAGATTAGCGTTCAGTAGTGCATTGTTGTTTGCAATATTAAAATACCTTGAAACTTCATTTTTTCTTCGCGGCTGCCTATAGTTTCGGGATATTCATAGAAAAACGTCGTTATTAGATTCCACGGCAGTTAGCATTTATTCATTTGAAATATGTTATGTTACCTTGAAGCACGAAAGTTGCCTTTTGTGACTTGCCGTCAGAACACGTAACGGCAGGCAACATGAAATTGCCGCGTTACAAGTGACGCCATCGAAAACTTATTTTGTTCACACCAGCTGTTCACTCTGCACCGACTATCGAATCCCTATCTTCCCGCCCGCCTTGAAACCCATAAGACAGAACAATTCTTTAATTAGATGTGAATATTGAAAGCATGGCGCTTTTCGCTTACAGTGGTGGTGCCTTTTTTTATTATTATTAAATGTATTTATGGAGATGTTGGTGCCTATATGTGGCGCCGGCAGTACTCCTGGAGCTTCTCTTACATGATATTGATCCTCAGAAAGTTGTCAAAAATCTCAAAACCGGACTAATAACCACATGTACGAACATTCACGTACTAAGTCTTAACTGCAATATAAATAAATGTTCGCGCAACAGAAGAGTTCACACAACATAAATACTCACAAAACTGAAGTGTTCACACGCAACACATGAGTTCACAAAGCATAAATGTGCTCAAAACCAAGATGGTGCCTTTACTTTTGCCTGTTATTTTCTCTTATATGTCTTTGGCCGAAATCACAATGTTTCGCTAATACGCGTATGTCCGTCCGTCATCGCAATTGGCTGGCGTATGCTGTTACGAACAGCTCTATCATAAGAACTTTTCTGTGAACGCGGGCCTCATATAGCATCATATTCACAAATAATATGTTTCGTAAAAGCTTGTCATAATTCCACCTTCAGAACTGATAATGGTTGACTGTTGCGCCAAGGTCCAAAACAGCGCTTATTAACAACCCGAAGAATAGAGTGCATGGTACACTTGGAGGGTGCGCCTTGACAGCCTATAGTTCTCTAGCGTCCGGACACCATGATATATATATATATATATATATATATATATATATATATATATATATATATATATATATATGACTCTTAAATGCCACCGCAGCGGGCACTCGAACCCGCAACCTCTCTCTAAACAACAGAGTACACTGAACCAACGCAATGGATGTTACCCAAGAGTCGAACTTGGCACTGAGCCCTGAAAAAAAAAAAAAAAAAAACAGAGAAAGAAAGATAAGCAACTGGGGCTGATTTCACAACGACCTTTGTTCGTGATGGCTTTGCGGCATTGGCAGGACGCCTCCGCTAAATCTATCCCCGTCATCCCGATTGGCCACAGAGAAAAAACTGAGAAGGGGGCGAAGCTTCGGTTTTAAAGCTTTGTCAATTCAGCCGCTGAGTATATGAGCGAGCACTTGTTTACTTCTTCGCACTGAAGCACACATCTTTTCCTCTAGACATCAACCTGTCCTCCGGTGTTTCGCAAGCGCGGAAATAGCGACACAGGCTAGACGCGCGACGTTGTTCGGGTTGGGCACCCTGTTGCTCTCTGCGTGTATGGTGTATTTCCCGTTGTCGAAGCAGCGGGAAGCCTGCGGCTGTACGGGAGCTGCGCAATCTCCTGTGTAGAAGCAGCGCGATTACCTCCATCCGGTGCAGGCCGGCACGCAAGTGGCAAGGTGGAGCGGTGTAGATGAAACACCTGTCGGCCCACCGGCAGGATGCTGGTGTCACATCAGGTCGGCTGAAAACGCAAGCAGCCACACACGCGCACGCAGCTATACACACGCGCAAACGCCCATCGTATATAGCGCCCTTCGCCCCATTGCGCACCGCGTACAACGAACTGGCGCAAACACAGGCGGCGTGAGAACAAGCACGCACACACGCACTCGCGCTACGTCATGCGGCAAAGCCTGATGCGTTGTAGTAGCAGTAGCTGTGTCACAGCAGTGCACGGGCCTGGGTTTTTTTTTTTTTTTTTTTTCAGGCCCGGGCTCAGCCCGATCCGGCCCAGCTTGGTTCGGTTCGACCAATTAGCTCGTGAGCCTATAGGAAAATAGGCCAAGTCCTCGGTTATTCTGAAGATATATACGGCCATGTGATCAACAAGTTCCGGGAGGTCTTCAAACTGCATCAAACAACTTTTCGCCCTGTGTCCCCTCTTCTTTGCTACTCTGTAACTGGGACAGAAATAAACATTTCATTACTAGCCGAGCACGCACAGATTATTACTTCATTATACGATTCTTCGATATGAAAACACACATATACGATGGACAGAGAGGACAATAGGGTGGGATCAGGCTGGCATCTGCAACCGAGAGTGGCACTATCCGCCTGCTTACTCTTTAGGAAGGAGGATATAGAAAAAGAAGTTCAAGATTATTTGCAAGACGCCGATTTCACTGCGTCAGGTTTCTCACTAATGTTTCTGCTAAAAAAAAAAAACTCATCATTTGATCACCATGCTCGCGATTTAAAGTGTGATATGAACGACCGTGCTACACCTTCCAAAGACTTGTACGGTAATATATAGATAAGGTGGGGTGATGGTGGAACTTAGGTTGGTGAGGAAATTAGGAAATTTGCAGGTGTACGTTGGAGTCAGGTAGCACAAGGCCGGGGCAATTGGAGATCGCTGGGATATGCCTTCTTACTGCAGTGGACATAAGAGGAAGTAGTGCTGATGATGATGATGTAGCGAAGGCATAGGTAAACATAGGTGAACACCACTAGCGTGCCATTTCATGTCACTTATGAATCTCATATAGTCATTGCGATGTACAGGGATGAAGCTCGACTCAATAAACTTGGCGCGAATGTAAATTTAAGTACGCTGGCATCATGGCTTTTAGGAGCACCATAATGCATGGCCACTAGAAGCTTTTCTTGTTAAACAGAAATTAGTGACCCGCAAAGGTAACGCTCATGGGCACTCATATGGTTACATGGAACATGCTTTATTCGGTTCCATTATAATGCTGTCAATCTTTCAGTCGACAATTCAGGCAACCTTGTTTCGCAGTAGAACTAAATTTGAACACGTATAAGTGTTGCACGTCTAGCAACACGTGTAGTGTTAAGCACAGTGCATGTACGTCGTAGGCAACGTAGTTTTTATTTATTTATTTATTTATTTATTTATTTATTTATTTATTTATTTATTTATTTATTTATTTATTTATTTATTTATTTATTTATCCACCAAATTAGGGTAGGATATGTTGTTTGTTCACGTAAATTCGCAGGAAACCCACCTTGTGCTGGAAAAAACATGTACAAGGCTGTGAACACTGGGATTGAGCCACTTAATGTGTGAAAATAACATTCCAAAGAAAAATGCACTGAGAATAAAATGTTCTGTGTTCTGTTTACTTTTTCCCATCCCTCTCACCAACGTTGCAAAATTTTGCAACATCCAGCGTAGGCCTAAAGTATTTATCTAAGAACAATGGAGACTTGAAAGTCCACATTTAATTAGTTGGATTAATTGCGCAATAAACAACCGCTGAATATTCAAATCGCTTCAACAAATAGCGAAGGAAAGTACTGGAAACCAGTAGCGAGTTGGCACTATGCCTTAACACAAAAATTAAATTGTGGATGAATATTACAGAATTTATTTGCAACCACTTTATTTCAATACTCTGGCAACTTGTTATAAATTTATTTAATTTTTTTCATTAATGTGATCACGCACGAGACAGTGCAAAGCTGTAAATCAATAACTCCTGCCGAAAATCTGCGTATTTTTGTGCAACAACAAAATATTGTATAAACGGTTGTGCCTTTAGGCACGTCTTCCGCTCTTGAAAACTTTAAAAATGTAACCAGCTTGTACTATATTGCACGTAAACTGTAACTATCTTGAAAAATTGAACCAGTTGTACTGGAACTGCTATCATTGATTCCCTCTGGTGGCTGCTATACGAAGGATATTTTGGACGGAGACAGCCTGGTAAATTTTTCGCAACGAGTTTCCCACCATTCAAATAGTTTCCAATCTCTTCAACGTCATTGCAATGCAAATATCTTTCAAACTCTTCGTTATTTTGATCCGAATGTATGAGTGATGTCTTGCCATTGTTGAAGTTCATCCTTCGTCGCCAGTCCCAAAGCCGCTATTGCGCTTCCCCTTGTTAGTAGGCGGAGCATCTCTCAAACTAAGATGACGGCATGACGTCGATGGAACGACCACGACGGCTTCACGACCGCGAGGACATACGCAGTGGCTCAAGTGAGTATAGACAAATGGAGTAAGACGACGGTACCAAGGACAACATAGGGGAAATTACTTGGACTTAATTACGAAGTGAATTAAAGAAAATTATAAATTAGTGGAAATTAAAGTCGATCAAAAAACAACTTGCCGCAGGTGGGGAACGATCCCACGTCTTCGCATTACGCGTGCGATGCTCTTACCATTGAGCTACCGCGGCGCCGTTTTCCCATCCACTTTCTGGGGTATTTATGTTTTACTACTACAACTAACCCTGGGAGTGTTAGCCAGCGCCACCACTCGCAAACCTTGGAGGCGGATGTGGTACATCCTTTTTGCCTAGGCGTCCCGAGTACGTGATCTTTTTGGGTGAAGGCAACTGGTTAGTTGTAAAAACATAAATACCCCAGACAGTGGATGGGAAAACGGCGCCCCGGAAGCTCAATGGTAAGAGCATCGCACGCGTAATGCGAAGACGTGGGATCGTTCCCCACCTGCGGCAAGTTGTTTTTTGATCGACTTTAATTTCCATTAATTTATCATTTTTTTAATTCAATTAGTAAGTACAAGTAATTTCCCCTATGTTGTCCTTGGTGTCTCTGTTTGTTGGCTTATTATGATATGGCGTTAGAGATAGATAGATAGATAGATAGATAGATAGATAGATAGATAGATAGATAGATAGATAGATAGATAGATAGATAGATAGATAGATAGATAGATAGATAGATAGATAGATAGATAGATAGATAGATAGATAGATAGATAGATAGATAGATAGATAGATAGATAGATAGATAGATAGATAGATAGATAGATAGATAGATAGATAGATAGATAGATAGATGAAGTATGCAAAGAATGCTAATCGCATCTAAAGCGGTGCGTATGGTGGGCGCTGGCGATCACTGGTACCGTTTTCCCAGTGACTGAAGAGCGCCGCTAATGTACGCTAATATGTGCAGAATATCGCGGCTGTGTCGTGGCCCACCTGCCTGGACTTTCTCATAAGCCTAAAGAAACCACTGGCCTAATATTTGCATGAGGCTGCGCTTTTTATAGTCTTCAGTTTTGTGCAGTTGCAGATAGAATGCCCGGGCATTCTCTGTCAATCTCTCTCGAGCGCCCCTTCGCAAACCACAGGACAGCGGACGACAACGCTTATATAGAGCTGGCAATTTGTCCTACCAAGGCAAGTCGCCAAGGCTAACCATAAGTCTGTACAGCCACACATTTGCATTTTACCTGGAAAATATCAAAACAATAGATGCTGCGGTATGCAAAAGGGAAGGGGGAGATCTGGAAGGCAAAATGACAGGCCATTCAATAAGGAGAGGAGCTCTCGCGCTAAACGCGACGGGCGCTCTAGTCTAATGTGACAAGGATCGGCTCCCCGAAAGTTCACACACTCCTCAACTTACTGACAACGCGGTCGACACTGAAGAGAGTAAAGAGATTTGCGGAACATGACGGCTAAAGAGTAGCTAAAGAGTAGCTAAAGAGTGCCTATAGTGCACTCCCAGGTTACATGTATTATAGGGTTGGTATGCCGGGATTTGATCCCGCGACCTGCCTAATCGTTAGTGTACTGTTATTGATTGATTGATCGATTGATTGATTGATGCGCGCGCCCGGACTAGCGCTCAGAGAACGCGCGCGTAGTCAAGAGAGAAGCCGGGCTTTTTTGCGCATTCTTATTGACTGCCATGCGAGTACGCTTCTCAGCGTTAAAAAAAAAATCTATATTTCGAGGAAAATAAAAAGGTTGCGGCAGGGATCCCAGGAAAGGCCCATTCCCTATATGTTCCCGTTACAAGGTAGCGGCGGAGGCAACAGCCTCGTTCACCGGCGATGATATCGGGAGAGTCCCGCTCCCGATAGCAGAACCCACGGTTCCGGCACGGGTTCTATAGAACCCTCGTATACGAGGCGCGTGTTCCGAGATCCGAAAGTTCGATCGGTCTCGCCTTCATCCCAGGAACTGCACCTGATCGAATAGGTCGCCCCGCTGCTGCTGCTGCCGCTGCCCTTTTCCTGCGAGCGGGTATACTGTACGACGCCTTTCCGTGGATACTCGCCTCTTTCCTTTGTTTCTTCGTTATTTCTTAATCTCGTTTCTGGGAGCCCATCCCTTGCCGGCTGTCCGTCTAGTCGGCGTCTCCTACCGCCTGCTATACAACTTCGTTGGTGCGCTCGACTTTGCGACGCTTTCGCTTCGAAGCTACAGCTGAGCCCCGCGCGCTGGGGTCCAGGGTGCGCTCGCAACGGTGCGATCATTGAGCAGGTGTACCGAGATAAATGGCTCGCTGAATTTGCAGGAAAGCTATTTCGTGGAAGCAGCTCCGCAGTGCAGGACTCGGTTTGGAGGAAACGACATGCCGCGCGCCCCATGGAAGAAAATCGCCGACGGCCACCCGGGCGTTTCTTCCGCGTATACAACAGTGGCTCGAGTGTATTGTATTTGGCGCTACCGTGCAGCGACGTGTGCGTGTCTACGCCAGTCATTGCTTTATAAGTTCTCCGTAGAGTGACGCAACCTTGCGTGTTAGCTAACGTATAAATGTAACACAAAAAAAGAAGAACGCACACACACACACACACACACACACACACACACACACACACACACACACACACACACACACACACAGCTCGTTGAAAGCGCACGCACTGTGTGTTTGGGTGGTGTCTGCGGCCGCCGGCTGTTTGACCAATCGGTGCACGTAATCTAATTACGTCATGTGTGACCCTGCTAAAGTCTGGAGAACGGTATAGCATACACGGGGGGGGGGGGCACTAGGTTTGGACCGCAGCTTTAGCAATGCTATAGAGCGTCACCTTTATGCAAGCAAGTGCGCCGTGTCACCTTAACCTCATCCTCCGGTGTATGTATATGCAAGGTAGCTGAACAGAAACCTCCCCATCCCGCCCGTTTCGGTTGCCTCCCTACATTTACAAAGGGAGGCTTTCCTTGCCTTATCCTTCCTTGTTGGGCGCTATATATGTGCACCGAATGCAAGCGCCAGCAAGCTACGGGCTTGTATGACCGCGGTGTGCTGACCGACAAAGTGCTGCTAGTGAGCGAACCTCTGCTTCTGCGTAATAAATAATAAATAGTTCCTGCATAAAACCTGAACATGCAATGTCAGATCATGGGTATTTCTAAAGGTCACCGACCTCTTAATGGAATAGCGTGTTATATTCAACGGATTCGATTGATGTATTCTTTCTTCTTCTTTATTACACGTTCTATTGATTACAGTACGTGAAAATAGGCAGCACTGGTTAGACCCATAGCCAAAGGCAAGTAGGGGGTCTAATTAGAATATGGGAGTACGAGCAATCAATTGTGTTTACACAGCAAACCCTATATAAGAAATTCATATCTACTGAGACAGAGAAAGAAAACGCGAAGAACAAGAACAAGACATGAACTGTGAATCAGTATAAAGTAATACTTAACAGGAAAACAAAATGAATGAAAATACAATAAACATAACCTACCACATAATGCTACGTGCTAGAAGTCATTGTGCCTTAGCGGCTATGGTGTTGGGCTGCTAAGCAGCGAGGTCGCGGGATCAAATCCCGGCCTCGGCGGTCTCATTTCGATGGCGGTGAAATGCAAGAACGCACGAGCATCGGGCGCACGTTAAAGGTCCCCCAGGTGTTCATAAACTCCAGGTGTCCACCCCCACACCCCCGCCCCTACAGCGTGCCTCATAATCAGATCGCAGTTTTGGCACGGGAAATCCCCCCCCCCTTTTTTTTTTTTTTTTTTAGTGCTACATGCAATTTACTACTCGATTTACTTTTACATTAACTCAACATACATTTAACTTGCTTTTCCATGATGTAGCCATTGAGTTTGTGCCACTGGATGTGTGCCCGCTCTTAGCCGATACTTCAGAATCTGTTTGTGACACTGCGACTCAAGAGGTACAGAACCCTTAGATGTATACATGTCATACATGTTTGTGTGCAACCGCTGTAGACGTCTCACGGCATTCTCCACCTGATTTTATGTTTGCATTTAGGCTTAGCTTGTGAAAGGTGTACTGCATAAATTTGAGGACTGAACCAGATCTCAAGCTGTGGCCGTTGTGATGGAGAAACAAGAACATTGCGTGAGACTGCACTTGCGCTGCATAGGATGAAAGTAAGCACCATTGCACGCATCGTTTGTTTGTTTGTTTGTTTGTTTGTTTGTTTGTTTGTTTGTTTGTTTGTTTGTTTGTTTGTTTGTTTGTTTGTTTGTTTGTTTGTTTGTTTGTTTGTTCTTTTCTTTTCTTTTTCTCTTACTCTCGTTTTGTGAAGCGTGTCCCGCTTTCGACATCACGCGAGTGCTTGACGATAATGGCCTATTTAGTAACAACCATGTTCTTGACTGTGAAAGTAAGCCATGCTAAACTGACGGACCAAGAAAGCGGATGACTGAGTGAATAAACTTTACTACGGAGACCAAGCTGCTAACGCCCGAAGTCGGCGGCCACCCTAATCTAGGTAGCCGTGGCCCTGTGTTGTAAGCCTATTTAGGCCTGTTCACCAGCCCTAGCTGGTCCTCAGGTCTTGGGCTTGTCCACTTCGCCTCGCACTGGTCATCTGTTGGTGCTTGGATGAGCAGATAAATTATATTTAAACAAGGCAGCGCCACCACTACATCACTAGTACCAAGAGCCAGTGGACTACAACAGCAATGGGTTAAGGAATGCCTAACAGGGCATGATATGCGCCAACCTTTCGAGGCTAAAATGAGGGGGTGTTTCTCCCCCCCCCCCCCCCCCCCCCGTATATTTAACATGCAGTGTGCGGTATGAGTAACACGTTAGCGGTGTGCGATATGAGTAACAAAGTTAAGCATATAACTATTTTCTCGGCTTCAGATTTCATAATGTAGCCTATCCCACTGATCTGTATACAGTGGCCACCGCACAATATCGGGAAAAACGTACATCCGCCGGCACCTCGCACCTTCCCGGTTTTACTGCCCAAGATGACCAACAGGTGACACGACCGGCGCTTTGCAAGTATCGGGTCCCTGGATCTAGGAACCTTAATTGGATGAGGTGTATACCGTTGATTATTAGCTCCCCAAACGTTGTCGGCCACTTCTTGTTACACTGACTTGCGGCATATAAAGGTCGTTCAGGTCTTGATCACTACCGGTCACCAAGGGCTTTTAACACGTGAGGTAGGATGCCACCAATTAATGTGTCCCATTTCAAGAGGAAGCGTTTTTACAGCGGAGCTGATATAACCTCGCTATAATGATCATTCCGTCGTCCGCAGCTTAGCCGAGTTGGGGGAGAGGGAGAGCTGAGAGCGAGTGAAAGCAGAGTATAAAAATAGCATCGCGCAGCATAACGGGTGCGAGGTGGAGAGGAGGAATTAATTCCAAGTGGATACGCCTGACAAGCTCACCGGCTACAATTCATAAATTGCAATATGTGTCGCAAAGTAATTAACTAAGAAGTTAATTAGAGATATTTTGTTAATTAATTGAATATGTGTTTTGATTTTTTGTGCTACTAATGTCCGCCTCTTCGAATAACCGAGCTCAACGATAAGAATTATGCTACCTGCAACAGGCGATTTTTAAAAATTCCGTAAAGCTGAATTTTGCATTACACCCGGTATATGGATACATACACTAAGGCCTGTCCTGTGCACTGTGTCGTTGTCTTTTTTGGGGCCTACAATTTTTCATTCTACGAGAGGAAGCCTGTTTTCTTCATCTACCCCTACTGTGCGAATATTGGGGGAAAAAATGTAACCTTCAGTTACGCGAACGATGTTTCTCTCTCCTAGATCTGTCTTGTTTCGCATAGTGGCCACCAACGTGTCGTGTCGATTGACCTCCCGACACACGCGACGTGTCATGCCAACACCGTGAATTCTTTAAAGGCGTAAGTATCTTTCTGCGGTCGCCTCACACGACCGCTCAAGGTCGACCCGCGGTCGACGGGCCAAAGCTCCCCGAGAGCGTGGGGTTCTGCGCACGCTCTCCAACTTTCGCGTGCCTGCTCGCCGCATTAAAGAGAAAAAGTCGCCTTCGTTGCAAAGCGAAAAAAATAATAAAAAATAAAAAGAAGCGCGGAAACCGCTTTCTCGATCGAAAACCGCCGACTCCAGCCTGACGGCGCCCTACAGAACAGTGGATCTTCGTCACGCCATCCGTGTGCGCAGACCGTTCCGCCAACCGACACCGAAGTGCGCGTTTTTTTTTTCTTTTCTTTTTTTCCTTGTCCTACTACGGGTAATTAGGCAGAAATATACGCAGTTGCACGCAAACGCGCGCATATATACACACACAAACGCGCATCGCACAAGTACACATGCGTGCATGCACACGTGCGCTCGCGCTCGAGAAAGTCATCCGTGCAGAAAAGAAAAGCACACGGAACAGGAGATCAAAAAGGAAAAAAAAAAAAAAAAAAGACAGAGCTCAGGAGGGGTGAGGTCTTCGATTGGGCCATGCCAAGTCGTGAGCGAGTTTTTCCCCCATGCATATGACGGCGGGGCTTGGCTTGGCTTCGTCTTGTCTAGACCTGTGGAGAGAGAGACACATTGGAGGCTCGCTTGCTACAGAAATCGCACGCGCAACCTCGTCTCAGACTCGGCGCTCCTCTTTTTTGTCTTTGTTGTTTACTTGTTTACTTGTTTACGTGTTGTTGTTATTTTTTGTTTTGTTTTTTTCTTTCTATTTCGTCACCTTCGCTTTCACGTGATCACGAAGAAAACATTCCGGGGCCCTGCCGCGTGCGTGTCAAAGGAACAATCACGAGCGCGGAACGCTCGAAGTAATGAAATGAAAAGGAGAGGTTGTAACGTTGCCCGCTTTTTTCCTTTTTTTTTTTTTTCTTTACTCCGTCGTTGTCATTGGCTGCTGCTGATCGCTCTCCTGCGCGCCAGGCGTACGGCGACAACTGCTAACGGCCAACACGGCATGGCTGTGAGCAACGCACACACACACACACATGCACGTGTATAGCTACGAGAACAGCGTGCGACTTTCCCGTGCATCGAGCGAACTCCGTTAGCTCCGTTCGTCTTAAGAAGCGATTTCTTCTCTTTTCTTGTTGTCCTTTTCCTCGCGAACCGGGAAAGCGAGCGACACCGCGGCCTCAATTGGTCTTTGTATCGTGATCTCGCATCGCGACCGTATAGACACACCGTCTCCGTGTCCGTGCACGTCTGGTCATCTGTCGTCTGCTTGCGACGAAAGATACATTCGCCAAGAACTAGGAATAGAACGCAGCCGATTTTATTCTTTTTTTTTCTCCTCTCTCTGTTTCGGTCGTGTGCATATGCTGCAAGATCGAGGCGAGGGTCGCACGAGTCGCCATTGTCTCGAGAGATGTTTCTGTTTGCGATTTCTCTGCCGCGTTTTCGTCTCCCCCTTCGCAGAGGTAATTGACCCTTTTTTTTTTTTTTTTGCATCGCCCCTCGGACGAGTAGCGGTCCCGAAGCGTGCCAAATGCCTCCATGGGTTGTCGTCGGCGATCTGGAACGCGGGCCACTCACGAAATCGCAATCCGCGAAGAATTCCTTCTTGCAAGTGCGTGCTACCGCGTCCCTTTGAAAGTGCAGTTCGCCGTTATTGCTGCGTTGTCCCGCCCTTGCATGCATTAAAAAAAAAAAACGAAAAGGTGTTGGTAACTGATCGCAAACTTTACTGAAATGTAAAGGTGTTTAGGCGGGCGTTTCTCTCTCTCTCTTTCTCTCTGCGCACGTGCTTGCGCGCATATTGGCCATCTTCGCAGCAGCATATGGAAGTGTTATGTATATGTTTCGCATATGTATGGTACATAATGAATCAGCAGCTATATGCCAAATTGCGGAGTGACAAAAGCAGCCGTCCAGGCAAGCCAGCTATCTGTACATACCTTTGGATATGTCACAGTATAGATGCATGAAAGAAGGTCGACTGCCTGACGTCAACAAACAAAACGCACGACTTTTTTGTAACCCTCCGTTTGAGCATTGTAATCTATTTGTCTGTTAGTGTAGGTGCTACGGGCGTTTCGCTCGGCTGCAAACTTATGTGAGTATAGAGCTCACGTGACACGCAGCGAATTTGAAAAGCACTCGAGATTAGCTCTTGGAAACGACGACAAGAACGGTGCGAATATCGAATCAGCAGTCGCGGACAATTGCGCAGCTGCTCACGGAGTCCGTTGGGCAGTGCCCGTGTATCTGGAATACCCGCGTCCTTAATTGATCGAGGCACGGTGCAGTATAGGCCTAGGTTTGCTCGCGGAGCTAATTTATTATCCTAGTATCCTCAGTGCTTACAGTCAAGCATTACAGAGGAGAGGGGCTAATAAATGCAGATAACTATGCGAAAAAATCACCGTCCAAGCACTCCGTACTGATGGTTAAGCAGCGAAGCTGAAGCGTGCGGCCCCGTTGTTTATCACTGGGTTAATCCCGACGGTTCATTAAAGTCTTTCTCAATTGTTGCTTACGTCCTTGTGTTTCTTAATGAGGTTACACACACACGCTCAGCTGTGACGGAGACAACTACGTCACTTACGGTATGCCCACAGTCCGCCGTTGTCGCCATTGCCACTTGCGATTCTTCAAAATTAAATTGCTTCAAAATTAATTCTGTGCGTCACGTAAGGGAATGAATGGCTCATACCCCCTTAAGCAATGGCTCATACCCCCGTAAGCGCGGCCTCCCCATTACGACGACAAATAAGAAGTAAAATTCTACACTGGAATGATGAGTGGCAACGGAGCCATGCAGCTGTGGAAGAACACGACGAACGCGCGGGCAGTGGCACGAGCGCGTTCTAGCGGTTACGCCGAGGGGCGCCAACGAGCGAGCTGCGGAAGAAGACGACGACGCTCGAGCCATTGCTGATGATGATAGTTTCTGCGCACATCGGACGAACGGGTTTTGGTTTCACCTAGCCATATACAGCTTTGCTGTAAAAGAAAAAAAAACACATAAAACGGTACACTGATAATAATCAATTAATAATGCACGGTGCAACGTAAGTATAATGCGAGTTAGAGTGCATACAAATCGTGCTCGAATGCTCTCCAGAGAGCGCAAACATGGCGTATTTAGCCGTGCTTGAGAACACAGGCGCGCTATAAATCATCATCATCATCAGCAGCAGCAGCAGCAGCCTATTTTATGTCCACTGCAGGACGAAGGCCTCTCCCTGCGCTCTCGAATTACCCCTGTCTTGCGCTAGCGTATTCCAACTTGCGCCTGCAAATTTCCTAACTTCATCATCTCATCTGGTTTTCTGCCGACCTCGACTGCGCTTCTCTTCTCTTGGTATCCATTCTCTAACCCTAATGGTCCATCGGTTATCCATCCTACGCATTACATGGCCTGCCCAGCTCCATTTCTTCCGCTTAATGTCAACTAGAATATCGGCTATCCCCGTCTTCTCTGTGATCCACAGCGCTCTCTTCCCGTCTCTTAACGTTAGTCCTAAGATTTTTCGTTCCATCACTCTTTGTGCGGTCCTTAACTTGATCTCGAGCTTCTTTGTTAACCTCCAAGTTTCTGCCCCATATGTTAGCACCGGTAAAATGCAATGATTGTACACTTTTCTCTTCAACGACAGTATTAGGCTCCCAGTCAGGATTTGGCAATGCCTGCCGTATGCACTCCAACCCAATTTTATTCTTCTGTAAATTTCTTTCTCATGATCAGGGTCCCCTGTGAGTAATTGACCTAGATAAACGTACTCCTTTACAGACTCTAGAGGCTGACTGGCGATCCTGAATTCTTGTTCCCGTGCCAGGCTATTGAACATTATCTTTGTCTTCTGCATATTCATCTTCAACCCAATTCTTAGCACTTTCTCGATTAAGGTCCTCAATCGTTTGTTGTAATTCGTCTCCATTGTTGCTGAATAGGACAATGTCATCTGCAAACCGAAGGTTGCTGAGATATTCGCCGTTGATCCTCACTCCTAAGCTTTCCCAGTCTAAGAGCTTGAATACTTCTTCTAATCATGCAGTGAATAGCATTGGAGAGATTGTGTCTCCTTGCCTGACCCCTTTCTTGATAGGTAACTTTCTACTTTTCTTGTGGAGAACCAAGGTAGCTGTGGAATCCTTGTAGATGTTTGCTAAGATATTCACGTATGCCTCCTGTACTCCTTGATTACGCAATGCCTCTATGACTGCTGGTATCTCTACTGAATCAAATGCCTTTTCATAATCTATGAAAGCCATCTATGAGTGTACTCCGCAGATTTCTCGGAGTACACTCAACCTATAAATCATGTAACTTGCAAAACGCGAATCTTGAAGCGTGAGCCATGCCAGAAGAGAAGAAAGGGATGGAGTCCGCTATTTCCGGGCCTTCTCCTTCCGGGCCGACTGTGTCCGCGGCGACGCTGTGGTTCCGGTCCAAAAAGGAACATCGTGTTTCGTCCCCCCCCCCCCCCCCCTTTGGTTTTTTTTACAGTTTACCTTTTTCTGCGGGACCTTTCTTTTGCCATCACTGTTACGGCAGCGACCTAGTCCGCGCACGGGATCTTATGGATAATCCCTTCGCTCATCTCTCTGGGAGAAAAAGATGAGCCGGAGTACTTATCGGATTATGACCCTTCGTTCGTGTCTGCGAATACGGAATGTGGCTTTGTTCGTGCCTCGCAAAACACGCTTTTCTTTTCATTTCTTCTTGTTTTTTTCCTCCGGCGAGCTTACTGTGCCTTTGCGTCTTCTTGGCCTCTCTTGCTGCGATGTGCTGCGGCGATTCGTCGACCGGTGAGCTCCTGTACAATCTGCTGAGGTAACAGGAGAAGGGGAACGTTATGAAAGCTTCCGCGATATATTCAACGCCGTCGTGTTATGACGAGTCTATTAGATGCTTCTTATGCGTGCTGCTTCGCCACCTGTACCACCTGTGCATAAAGAAATTTGGTTTCACTCACCGGCTTTCATGGTACGCATAATTGTAGTAATGAAGTGACGCAAAATAAAGTGGTTGCGCTGTAATTAGTTGAGCGACAGCCCATGCAGTGTGTCCCTGTGTGGGCAAAATACAGCGCTGAGAAAGACGATAACGAAGAAAGGTAGGTACGCACAAACCTCCTTGGTATACACACGAGTGCTGACTCTAAACCTAGAAGTTGAGTCGGGAAAAGACAAACATACACTGGAAAACTTGACAAATGTAAAAATTACATATATATATATATATATATATATATATATATATATATATATATATATATATATATATATATAGCTGTATGCAATCTTCATCGTCTCCTGGCTGCCGTAGTATGTATAGTCGTTTGCAACGTTCCTCTCACGTCAAGTGCAAATCGTTTCACGGCAAACAATCTTTTCTTTTTTCTCCATCTACTCCATTGGGTAATGGTGTTATAAATGGACAGAAACATCAGCAGCATAACGACAGAGATTCGCTACGAGCGCAAATTGTCCTCGTACGTTTTATTAAGTATGCAGCAGCGCTACTAAAGGACGATCGCCTGTGCGATTGATCAGACGGCCCTGTCCCACCGTGTCATCAGAGTAACATCAGAGTAAACGCGGCTGCGGTCGGCAGTATACGGTGACCTTGACGTCCACGCTTTTGCTCCTGCGTTGCGCGCTTTGTCATTTAGGCTGGGCATATACGGCAAAGTCCAATGCACACATAAAAGCAAGCACTGGCATTGGCACCCACTCTCCGCTCTGTCTTTTGATACCGTTCATGGGATGAAAGGCTGACCTCCGTCTCACAAAATTTAAGGGCAACGGCGAACAATGGTTGCATGGTTTGTTGTTCTGTGTGGGAGCCCGGCCGTGGTTGTGGCTCAAATCAATGGCTACCACGCCCTGTTTCTGCGAACGATGTCGAGGGTTCAGTTCGCCGGCAGTAGTGACTTAGCTAGGTGAACGTTAAATGTGTTCAAAAGTAATCTTAAACCTCTTGCTCCTGTCAACACCCCTCATAGCCGAGGTGCTGCGCCTTTGGGACCTTAAAGCTCATCGGTGAACCAATTATATGCAAACTACTTGCCTCCCTGCTGTGGCATCATCACCAGAAGCAATGGTCATTTTCTGTTCGTCCACATTTTTTTGATCGCTTTAACCAATATAACTAGAGAGAAAAAAATTAAGGGTCACTGATGATTATGTAAGAAGCACATCCTGCGCTCGTACGGAGCTATACGAAGAGCGCGTCGAATCCCACTACCGGACATCCTATGGCCAAGTTTTATTGTTGGCTTCTCCTAGTAGATAAAAACCGGATTTCTAGTGAAAGCTGAAGGCAGCATCAAAGCACAATAAATTATTTACTAATAAAAACAAAACGGCAACCTGTCTGCCATTTCAACACACAAACGCACGCATGCACGCACACGCACACACACAGACACACAAACAAACAAACAAACAAAAATAATAAAGATTGGCATAGCGCGGTGATGCGCAACAGTCAATGCCGCATCGTTGTAGGCCGAATCAAACTATGCGGCTTTTGCGACATGGTGGTGACCGTTTGCGGGCGTGATACGCATTCCTGCGTGTGATGAACCGTATCAAGTTGGGCGAGTCAGTACAGTTGCCTATACAGCATGAACAAAACAGACTGAGCACAAAGGACTAATATGCACCTCGCGAGTTCAGCGCTCGTGTGGTGTCGTACACCGTTTATGTTCAGCCTCACTTGTTCGCGCTGTAGGCAACTATATGTCTCCGGATGTGGCGTTTTTTCTTCCTCCCTTCTTTTCCTTTTCTTAATTGCCTTAACCCACACTTCCCCTGTATAGGGTAGTAAACCGAACGCGCGTCTGGTTGAAATTTCGTCTCTCTTTCTCGCTATCTCATATTTGCATTTTGCACTTTTGACGGCGAAACAGAACTTCTTCGGTGGAGGAGTGTTGTATTTACGAGATATTGTTCAGCGTTAATTGGGATGGCTGACAGTGCTACGTGCGATGTCTGCGGCAGTGAAGAGAACGCAGATACTGTGCCACTGTCTTCGATTTGACATACAGAAACAATCAATGACCAATGCATTGCGGCGACTATAGATGATCGTCCACAGTCCGTGTGCCACTGTCTGTTTTTACAGTTTAACAGGCAGCGTCGACAGCAAGAAATACATATATGCATGACATTTGCGACGACATAGATAGGCTACGTAAACTAGCGGGTTACACGGTTGAACAGTCAGCCTTGAGGAGCGGGAATTTACAGTATGTCTGGTTACAATTAGCGAAAGAGAGTTTAGAACGAAACAGGCATATGGTGTCAAAAGGAGCAGCGAAAGCCCATTCGCCAGGACGGCACACGAAGAGCAACCTGGCTCGAAGACAGTGGTGCTTCTGGGGTCGGTCTTGTCGGGAGAACGCGATGTCGACGTCTCGGGTTCCCGGTAGTTGCTTGACGGCGTTTCCCCCAAAGCAGACTGATTGACGGAGGCACTCGCGACCACTGCCTCAGTGGGGGTCCGGAAACATTAACGCGCAACCAAAACAGCGAGCACGTACACAACTTGCAAGTGCTGCGTGGAAGGCACGTTGATGTTGAGAAAAAAAAATGAAGATAACGAACACACAAAACAACCTTAATCTTTTGGCTGTGCTTTGGGTGACCTTGGTCCCGACAGAATACAACAGAATTAAAACAAGAGACACACGCTCTCTGGTTCGCATTCTACTGTATTCGACGCAAATATATGAACCTCGTGGAACTAGTAGAATCTATCAGGGTGCATTGTTAATATACATGAACACGCAAAAAAATGCAGCGATACCGCCAGTTCTGCAAAACGACCCACCACTTTTGGCATATTATCACATAATATTAAATACACACACAGACAGACAGACAAAGAACTTTAATGAAGACACACACAAAAAAATATATGGCACGTAAGCCTGCATACATATAAGAATAATCTCGTTTGCATACTTAGGGCATGCACAAGTGAGTGCATGCCCTGAATATGTAAGTAATGGCAACGTCTATGCAATGCAAACAAATAAAAATATTTTTAATAATGTTGTGAACGCGCAACGCACACATATTTGTCATGCTGAGATAGTCAGCCTCTATATGTTTCGCTGTTTTTTCGAGAGAACAAGCTGACGCGCTAAACTTGGGCTTCTCTGTGAAAAATCGACACTGCATTCTGTCTTGTTTGAGTTCTGTTTCCATTTTTGTCTCTGCACGTTTGTTCCCTGTCACTTTAAGAAAAGCATTACTTTAGCGGTTTATCTTCATCCTGCTCCTGCCCGTAACTCCGGTCATTAGGTAAAGTTCGGTCCTGACATCAGGTCCTTAGAGTTCTTAAAACCCTTCCGTTTTTTTTTTTTTTTCGACTGCCTGAGATTGACAGCGGCTGCTATACGCGGCTTCTTTCACCTCAGTCTCTTCTCCGACTGCTTCTTCTGGTTCCTTCCTTGGGTCGTCTGGAGCTCTTGCCCCCTTTACGGTTCCAAGCATTACGTCATAAAGCGACCCTTCCATCTATCTGAATTGTGTCCATCTGAATCCGCGCATAGGACAGCATCTTAGCTGATCCGTCGACCAAGTAAGCAGGGCTCTTTTCTCCTGTTAATTGGTCGTCTGTCACGAGGTCCCGTCTGACGATTTCTGTGTTACAGCTGGCGTCTCGCAGCACCGAAATATTTCTGCCACATTAATTCCCCGACAAGAACATTTGGTCGGACCGTGATCACCTAACTGACTACCGTAATCTCTTCACCATTCTTCAGCTCCGTATGCTTTCTTGATTCGCTATTGTTACGGGCGAGTAAACAAGTGATGATTGAGGTTTATTTTTTCTCCGTTAAGACACGCATCTGCTTTTTTGGAATTTTCGCCCGCAGTCGAAGAAAGTGAGACTATAGGGTGGCCAGAGAAGTTGTCTCTGCACTGTGAGGTGAAAAATGTCCGATTCGATTGCATAAATAACATAGAAGGAGTGTATTGTGAATGTTCCCCTTTCCGTATAGCTTACGGGCCTCTTGGCGTCATCACGAGGGTCTCGGTTTAATTTTGACAGGTTGGGGCCCCCCTGAGCTTCGATAAATTGGTCAGCCAATTGCAACACAGCCCTAGAGAGATTTCGCTTTTCTCTCTTTGAAGCAAAGCTAGATGCTGGAATGGCAGCCACGCAGAACTTCTCTCGTTTCAGAAGCTCACGGAGAAAATAGAGCCCCGTTGCACTTTCCGAAAGCTCAATACAACGGTCTAAAAAATGTATTAGACAGGCCGCAAGCTGAGCCGTAATCTCGCCATCCGCCGGTTTTCCAGCATTAAACTCGTCGCGGAAGCCGTTTGGCGTAAGTCGAAATAACTTCAAGAGAGCTGTTGTCACACTTGAATTGTCCGCTGCATCACCCGGCGGCAATCTGGAGTAAGTGCTCAGCGCTTCCTCACATTTAACCACGTAGATATAGTTCTGTAAACCACTGGCTCGCGGGCCATTTCTGGTTTGGTGCACTGCTCTGAAATCTTCGAATGTAAGCATAGAAATCATCCCTTCTGTCACTAAAAGGAATTGAGAGTTTACTTGCGTTTAGCCGCAAACGGTGTTCTTCGTCTCTGTCTCTGCGGTCAGTTCCGAACCAGCCCTCACTTTCGACTCGCTGGAGCTCTAGCTTCAAAGCATCAGCTCAAGTTCATGTTCGTCACGGATTTCACGGTATTTATAATATCTGGGCCATTGCCGCGCAATAAAAGGTATTAAAACGTGCTAAGTTGAGTATTTCATTCCTTTATAATACAACGCAGTCCATCTCTACCGATAAAAAAAAATGGCGCAGAAACTCCTCTAGGAGTTTTCTAAGTATGCGGAAGCATTGTGTCACTTGCTCATCTCCACGAAGCCCGGTGTCATTATCAATGTTATGAAACTCGATCCGACCAGTATAAACCTTTATGAACCCTTATCGGTCGTCATCAACCTTATCGAACTCGATCCGAGCCTTATCAACCCTTATCGGTCGGTATCAACCTAATCGCAATCAATCCGATCCTTATCAGTCCTTATCAACCTTATCGGACTTGATCCGACCATTGTCCCCCTTATCGGTGCTTATTAACCTTATCAGAATTACTCCGATCATTATAAGCCCTTTAGAACTTTAGCACCTTATCTCTTTAGCACCTTATCTATCCACGTCAAACCATTATCAACCGGGATGAGACCCATATAACCCCTCCTCACTCCTTATCAACTCATCTGTGCGCGTTGCCTTACGTGAAGAACCACCGCCAACATTTGTGTTTTAGACAATAATTTCTTCATAGCGATTCGTTTAACATGACAGACGGACGGACAGGGTTTCGCGTTGGGTAGGCTTATCTCACGAGTCGTTTGCAGCACTGCCGAAGGCACGAGGCGTAAACATGCAATATCCTTGCGCAGTGGAATCAGTTCCGGGTGTAACTTTCGGATTAGATAGTTTTTTGTTCGCTTGGTACGTGATAGGCTACAGCGATACGTGACATGTTGGGACCTTTGTCGAACATGTCGTATACCGCGAATTCATCAACCGCTGAGCAGACGACGGGGCGAGGATGAATACATCTCGAGGGGCACTGGGCCTTCCTATTGGCTAAGGAGTATTGCACCTTCCACACTGCTGCAAATGTGCTGTCAAAATCCCTGACGTCACAGAGAGATAATGAGGAAGCGTCAAGGAGCCATCGCAACCTGACCCGTATTTGCATATATTTTCTGACTTATCAAGCCTGTTCTCGCAGTAAGTTACTTTCTCGGTATTGTGTAAGGGTAATTTGGTAATTCGGTTAAACTTATGTTTCTCATTAGCGTGCCATTAAAAAATAACTGACAGTGCAACCGCCTTTGAACGCTCTAGTGGGTGGCATTGACTTTCATGTCAATCTCCTTTATCCTCTTCTCTACATTTCCGTTCACACTTGAGTGCAGGGTAGCAAGCCAACAGCAGCAACTCCGTTGAACATCCCCGACTTTCCTCTGCCCTGTCTCCGAGAAGTGGCTTTCGCCACAAGGCAAACATACAGTGAAGCCCGCTTGTACGATAGTTACAGGGCGCTGCGAACTACGGCCTGTGCATGAATCTGCACTGCTTGCTTTTCCGAAATAATATTATGACAAGTCTGTCCTGAGATGCCAAGAAGAGCCCGAGTATAAATGAAAATGTTGTCTGCACAATCTGACGCAGCTTTATTCTTTCTTGGCACAGTCTCCCAATATTTACGAGACACGAAAGAGGTTACAAAACTTTGGCTGGGGCGTGTTGAACAGTTTCTGAGAAGTTTCCCAGAGCTCAACGTGCAGTAAGGTGCTTTGCACACCGGACACAGATCGAAAATCATTCGTCATGCGAGAAATGATCGCAGACGATAATTCAATATGCGTAACATAATTTCAGCACTGCAGGTGAACTTCTTAACAACACTTATACGTTCTGAGGAGAAATTCACTTTAGGAACTGCCAACTACCAAAAACGGACATTGCTCTCGTCGAGGCACAAGGCTTCGAAGGCTTAGAGGAGTTTCTTATGTTCTACTGACATTTTCCAGAGTCTTCAACTGCGTGGCATAGGAACATCTAATGGGCGTCAGGATCTCAGTATACGAGAGTTATTGCATTCCGCCTCCATTTGAGTGCGACAGCCACGGCCTAATCGGTGGGTCGTTCAAAACATGACGCACTTAGGAACACTGGCCTATATAGGGAATGTTGCGTCATTTTTCATTCTTATCTGCCCCACAAAGCCTTTCACTCGCCCAAGTTGAGAAAACAGAGGCGTCGATCTCCTGTACTCATTTTGGTCCGTCCCTTCACACCATCGGGATGAAAACGACGCGTTATCTCTAGTCAGAAAGCTTCTCCACGATATCAAACAGCGCGTACATCACCTCGTTCACTCCCGTACAAGTGCGAGGGAAGACAATTGGAAATCGATTAGGGCACCTCCTACTCCCGCGGTGAGCTGCGCTGGCCGCTCTCCCTCTTTCTACGTCATCAAAGATTCCGCGCCTCGCTCAAGTTCTCTCGGCGCGACTTTTTCCGCAAGCGCCAGCAGGGACGGCTCGACTGGCAGAGCGCGAGCCAAGCGATCGCTCTCGGTCGAGGCGCGCCAACAGCTCCGATGCTCAGTTGTTCGTGGGGGCGAACTCTCCTCGCTCTCCCAACTAATCCGGTGGCCCAATCGATCGACCCGGCAGGAACGCCGCGAGAGAGCCCAGTGACCCGGGCAGCTGCCCGGTTGCGGCTGAAGCAGAAACAGCAGCACAAGCACGCGCGCTGCCTGCTTCCCGTGCCGGACGTTCGTCAAAAAGACGATCGAAGCGGCCGCAACGCGAGCACAGCCGAATGACAAAAGCAATTAAGCCTTCTGACGCGAGCGTCTTCGCTAATTATTGCGCTGCTCCAAGTGGCGGGCTGAGAACGGTGGGGGAGATTCCGACTGGGGCCGAAAATAAGAGCAGCCCCTTTTCTTCTTCAGTCAGAAGGTCGCCATTTTTCGTCGTCTGCTCGCCCTCACGCGCGCGCGCGCGCCTCTCTTCTCTCGCGCTCCTTCCTCGCGCCGGCGCGCAGTGCGCGTGCGCGCGGCGTGTGTCACGTGACTTTTGTTTGCACCAATGGCGATGCCGTTCGTGAGAGGAGGAGGATTGCAGAGGTAGCTGGCGGCGGCCGTGGCGAACGACTCGGGGAACGCGCTTTGGCCGTTGTATACGTTCGTTGTGCCGCGGGCAGCGAGCGACGTTTGTGGCGATGGCGTTGGCTTCTGGATAAACAGATTGTTCTGGGGGTTATCAGTCCCTTCTCTGGCGACGCGACAAGATCGTGCTGTGTGTGTTCCCGGGAGGATCCGGTGCGTGAACGCCGTGCCTCTTGGATTTACCCGTCGTAGAGCTTTTCCAAGTGTATCGTGCGTGCGCGACTGCTTCCAACAACACCCCTCCGGAGGAGCTTCCCCTTGAATTCGCTTCGAGGTAAGCCTAACAGCTTCTCCGCGCGGCTTCGGACCGGCGTGTCAAAAGCGTCTCCGTCGTCTAGATCGTCTGCAGACCGGCGAATGAGTCGCGCATGCATGTGCCAATGTTGTGTCTGACGCTGCCAGCGTTGGCGGCACTTTTGAGCGTCGTGCGAGCGTCGGTGTCTAGAATAGCGCAAGGCTCCTGTCGTTGGGGAGGAGACCTCCAAGGGGGCGAGGGCCTCATCTGGTCGTGTCCCGAGTGCGCCTTGGCCCCCTTGCCCTCGTCGGCGGCCACAACCAGAAACAAGAGTCCAGGAGGGAACCGGCGGGCGCGATGTCTCGTTTGTTTCTGCATCCGGCCGTCCACTGCCGCGCCCGGAAGCGGACGTGCTCGGTCGAGCGTCGCATGCTGCACCGACGCTCTAGCAGCGCACCTTTCCACTTGTATTAAGCGTCCAATGCATCGCCGTCCACGCAGATTTTACGCTTTTTACGCGAGTCCGCAAATTCGCTCAAGCGCGAGAGCTGCAGCCCGCTCCCATTAGCTCGTGATTGGATTGGAGAAGACGAGGAGCAGTTCGCCGATGCTGGAATCCTCTGTTATCGGATTGGAATGTAGCGGACGGTTGGCAGACGGGCGCTCAAGACCCGTCGCAGCTAGTTCGAACGGGTCATCGGATTTCTGGATGTATTAAAATTGTACTTAGGTTTTTGCCGACCCGGGTTGGCCACACCCACCTCTCGGCCCATTCGTATAGTCTTCCTAGCATCGTCGAGGCGAGATGCCTTTTGTGAGTGAACCCAGTGCCCCGCCCAGCCCCGTCGCGCCTTCGGTCGTGGTTGCCGCTAAATTTCTCGCTTCATAAAGTCTTGCCAGCATGTCAGACGAATGCTTTTCCTCATTTTCCCCCGCTTTGTGATCTCTTGGTGACGGCTTGAGGGAGTCGCTACGGTTGTTGAGTTAGACGGTTGCTCGTTTAATGTTTACGTTTCGCTCGGCGAATAAGCTTTTGACAGCTATACCATCTCGTTATTTCCTCTTTGGCAGGCGACCTGCTCGCTCAGCTTCTCTCAAGACAGCTTTACTCTGGGTCCACATTTAATACTACCGGGGACAGTGGGTAAAAAGTAATTGGTTTAAACAGTTGTTAAAATCGTCACTCATGCCTCGCACAACCGCGTGACGTTTACTGCCTGCCTAGGCCACACCGCGGAAGAGGGAAAAGGGGGCTGGAGGTGACGCCGTTGCAAGCGCTTGCGCCAGTGAAATGCGTTATTCACGCAGACTTTATTGCGGCATGCGCTGAGGGAGCAAAAAGAACAATTGAGTAGTGACGTGTGTGCAATGAATAAGTAAAGACGCGGAAGTTGGCGCCTGTGTGATGTCGTGGGGGCTTGAGAGGAACTCATTGACGGCGGCTGTGCGGTGGAGCGCCTTCCGCTGGATTGCCGTCTCAGAAGCAATTTGTATCCTTCGGGAGATCGGCACTACGGTTAGTGTATACACTTTCCTCGTTGATATACTGAGGTCGTAGTTGTAAAAGGTGCGTCGTGTCTGGATTAACCGACTTTCAACGGTGTGCCCGTTACTGGCACGTAAGGTTGAGGTCACGTCGGTTGGCTGGCTGGCCTAAGTGCAGCATGAAAAATAAAGGTTCCAACTATAGAAGCAGACGGGGACTGCTTGGTATGGTGACTTTTGACAGCACTTACTCTTAATTGTCGTTGAAATACGAGACCATTTTGTGTGTATTACGTCACAGCCGAGGAGTGAAAGCGAAGTGACAATCAAAGAAAACGAAAAATTTATACCATGCGACGCGACGCGTCCATGGTAGAGTAAGTGGTTGACAGCGAACACTACCAAAACATCATATGCTTCAGATTGGGGTGGGGGAGGAGAGAGTGAAAGCTTGTTTTTGTGAACGTGACGATGCTTTAAAATTTAAGCGCTTGCATAATATCACGTTCGCTCTCAACTGCAAATCTAATGAAAGAAGCAGCGCGTGCTGCGCGTTTTAATTAGTATTCCCAGGAACATAGCATACGTTTGGAAAGGTGTAAATGAAAAGAAAAACGATTGCAAATTAAAATGTCGGGAAACCAAATGCTCGTCGGGCGACGCTCGAAAGCACAGTGAAAGTGGGCGTGTCCGATGGCTCTTGACGGCAACAGAGTCGTTCAATCAGCCGTGTATCGAGCGTGTTTGAAGCTCCTTCGATTTTTCTCGTGCAGTTGAATTTCATCTTTATGGAACCAGCATAGCGTGCGTACGGATTGTATCGCATTATCAAAGTAATCATCATTTCTTGAACACTTCATGAAGCCTTAAAGAGGAGGGGGGGTCAAAGAAGTTAAGATATGTGAAACGTGGTTGCGTGAGTGTTTAAAGCAACTAGACCTTTTATAAGACATTAACGGACATAAGTGGCATAACATTGGAGTATTAGATTCCGAAATGAACTGTCAATACTTGATCGAACTTTAGGGGGCTGCGTTCGTTGACAATTTCAACGTTCCATTCTTCAACCGCTAATGGTAAAAATTATTGATTGAATCTGTTAGCAGAACCGTATGACGGTTCATTCGTGAGTATTTACGCACGTGCGTTGTGTCTTTCGGAAAGGAGGGTCCGTTATATTCCCGCAAATTGCCCCATGCGTAAAAACGTTTCTTCCATGGCCGGACTTCTGCAGGCGCTAACTATTCGTGATAGCGATCAGCGTGATAACGATAAGATCGCCGCGGAGATGGGCCAGTCGTTAAGAACAGCGCTCACACGATAGAAGGCGTCGTGAATACGGGCCCACTATACTGCATATAAGTGCAGACATCCACAGGATACTCAAAGAAAGTATTCAAGATACTAAATGCTAAGCAAGAACTTTGCTCAGTGGAGTACTAAATACTAAATTCTAAAATTTGCCTAATTAGATTACAAAATATATACTGAGAAAAGCATTTCGTTACTTTCAAGACACATTTAAAATGCTAGATATTGCGCAAACAAAACAAAGTTCTGCATAATTGAAGCGGTTTGGCTTGTAAAACAAAGCCGTCACGATGATAGTTCGTAAAATACCAATAGATTTGACATTGGTCGCGTACTTCACAAGCCAATATATTTTTGCACTTGCAGCCAGTCAAATCCTGTTGAAGTACCTTAAAAAGTATTTTAACAAGGAGCACAAAATGCCGCCAAAGATGTTTAAATTACATGTACTAAATACTGTTTCCCAAAGGTGTTTGTGAAGTTCCAAAAATACACACATGTATTACGGTAAAATGCAGTGTCATTTAGTTGAGTACTTAACGTATGTACAAGTACACTGTAGAATTTATTGGTCACAGACGTCAGAGAACCGCGAATTGCTTCCAGGTAATCGCAAAGGTCAGCGGCGGAAAACCTTAGTAGTAACAGTATAACGATTGGAATGGCTGATTTGATTGCCGCCTGCTGGATCGATGGGCCACTGGAGAAACATAAAACTGGTAACGCGGGGCTGATTTAGCTCAACCAAAGACCCATCGTTATGGGGAGCAAAATTAAAATAGTAGCTCGGGTGACGTGATGCGTTAGTCGTTCATCTTACTGCTCTGCAGCTTGTTGCGCAAGAGCTCAGCCCCCGGTTGCTATAGGCGACGCTTTTGTGCGGCGTCCGTGGAACTCGGTTGGATGGAGTCCAGAGGGGGCCATCTTGAGCTTTTCTGCGTCATGGCCGCTGTCGGGCAGCCAGCCGGCTGAGAGTTCGGCAGGTCAAGAGTGTTAGCATATACATGTTCTTTGGAGCTCAAAAGGAACCATCCGACACAAGTTAAGTCACACACAGACTGCCACAGTGTCACATAGTTTCACACACGGGCACGCTTTCACGCAGCGTATAACGCGGGTCTGTCAGAAGCTGAGTCTCTCTCGCGTAATCCGATATTATTCTTTAAAATAACGCAGCAGCTTCCTTCAGAGTCGCTGGCGCTGAAGTCTGTTGTTGAGAGCTTGAGACAAGTGTTCGAGATCCCCGGCTTCGAGAACCATTGCTCAGCTTTCCCTTTCTTTAATACAGGGTAGCCAACCGGAAGCCTCCCTCTCTCTTGCTGTAGTGATGCTGTTACGCACTCGCCATGCAGTTGCACGACGATGCACGAATTGTCTGTCTTTTGTTCTCGAAATCAACGGACGGGAGAAGACGCTTGTGACCCTGTGTCTGCAGTCCTGCTCGTGAACTCTCTCTCTCTCTCTCTCTCTCTCGTTTTGCCTTTTCTTTCTTTCTTTAAATCCACCATCCCCTTTCTCCAATGCAGGGTAGCCAACCGGACGTCGGTCTGGTCAAATATAAGGCATTCTCGCCTTCTTTCGCTATATATTATCTTCTGTCGAACTCTTCAGCGGGACCGTTTGATTTCGCCATAGCTCAAACGAGCTTTTTCTTTCTTCTTCTTCGAGCTGCAAAATTGCGCCCGACTGGACGAGATGAGCAAACCGATTTCGAGATACTTGTTCAACAGCTAGCTCTTAAAAAAAAATAAAACATAAGCCTATATGACGTTGCGTATATATAGTCCGTGAGCGAGTACCTATACCCCCATTCGTTTCAATTAAGGCTTCATACCGGATCCCGTTGCATCTTGCCCAATTTCTCAGTAGTGATTCTGCTCCCAGCGTAATTGGGGAAAATGTAATGTCGGACGAACTTGCTCGTTACGATTTCACTGAAAACCATTTTCTTTCTCGTTTCTCTTTTTTAGTTTTTTTTTTTTTTTTTTTTTCGATCGAAACGCGGGGGTATTGTTGGATGGTCATTTTTAGACGAAGTTGAAAAGTCTATTACCTAGCCTGGGGAAGCGACTGGTCAGGTCATCATTGCGCTGTCCTGCGCACTATATATACTGCGTTGCAGTTGAGCAACGAAGACTGCCCTGTTGATGATGACTAAGTTGCGTTTTGCCTGCTGCAATCAGGACCTATACTATAATGCGGCAATTGCGCAAGCGTTTAGGCTGGGAAAATGGAATTTTCGCCGTTTCTCGCGTAGTTGTCGTAATTCCTCCGGTTGCGCAGCGTGGCGGTGTAACTGCGAGTTCACTATACGGTTATTGCAGCTGACCGATCGTCCCCGTAATTTTTTTTGTTTGTTCTGCTCGTGGAAGATTCGTATAACTTCCAGGCCGCGGCGCGCTCCTGCACAGCGTGTTTGCGCGCAGTAATTAGTCGCGCGCGCGCCCGCGGTGCCGCGTGTATATTACATTACGTATACGGTAAATGAATTTATTATCAGTTGCTTTCGAAACAATTTACCGACGCTCAGTTTTCCCGGGATGACCGTGAGTCTAAAAGGGGGGCGCGCCCGCTGTTAAACAGTGCGGCAACAAATTGATCGCGTGGGCCTTTTCTTCTCTTCCTCCCCCCCCCCCCCCCCTCCCCATGTCATTCTTGTTGTTGTTGCTGCTGTATTCTCGATTAAGTTTTCGGACCAAAAGTTTAGCTCTTTCGCAGTATTTTCATTCAGATAGGGGGCTGGTGTGCATAGCTATCCGTTGAGAGGGTAGACGGCGATTGGCGTATTATCGTTACTGCAGATTACCGCGGATAAGTCGAGATATAGATGAACAGAAAGTAATTATCATCTGAAACCGTGGTATACTTATACCGAGGCAGTGCGATGTCCTTTCCGTTGATTTAAAACTTGCGCGAGAATGTTGGCAACCGTTCTGGCGCGCCGGCTTATTTCTCGGCAAACGGTAAGTTGCCCGATGGTTTATAAAGATGGTGTAACATGAGGGGGCATAGCAGAAACGTGCTCCCGCTTAAAGCGCTTTTAAAACGCTAATGTTCTCGAACAGTCTTCTTTCTCGCTCCTCCGGATCTGAGATGGGAGGAGAATAAGGCGAGCGTGTATACATACGCACGCTTGGAGCTGACGGCTCGAACGTGACAATAAACGACGGTCATCTCCCTTACGCATTTAATTTCTTCTCTCAAGCTCTCGCTTGGCTTTGCACTGCCGCCGATGGGCGCTGCCTGGCATATATCGATGCGCGCGAAGGAGGTTCGATCCGGGGCCTCGCCGACAGTATTTTCTTTCTTTCCTTCCTTCTTTCGGGGGATGGGTGGGCCCAGAAAGGCTTCTCTGTGGGTTTGTTTGGAATAATTTACAGTAAGCCACACTCCGGTGCGCCTGATTATAATCGAAAGAAGGGAAAGGGAGCGGGAGACTATAACCATGCAAACACACACCCGTTCCCAGTCGGCTATGCTCTAAACACAGCGGGTAGAAAGAGGGCCAGTGGTGGAAAGTAAAAAAGAGGGAAAGAGCTTTTTTTTTTTATGTATTGAACACGGTGCAGGGCCCCGAGCTGCATTGGGTTCGGCCTGTTATTGACATTTAAGCTCTCCATCGAAAGCTTCCCTGTATATGGCCGATATTCCGCAATTACTGATAGCACTGTTGATACGTGACGAGCATACGTGACGGTGGTGCGCTCGTCAATACGCCGTGTGCACAATTTTTTTAATCACGACGACGCCTTACAAGCATCGGCATTTCGGTCGCCCTTCGACATTCTTTAATTGCTTCCCGTTTGCCGGTGAAACGTCGATAGCTATACTGCCGGTCTGAGTCAGTCGGTTCGTGTGTCGGCGCAGGGGCATCGCGTGCGCGTTGATCCCCTGCGGAAGTCGTCCCTGGGAAAGACTCCCCCTCCCTTCTCCCCTCACGCGTCACGACTCATTTCCGCGCTCGATTTCCGATCTGACGGTCTTTCTCATCTTTGTCGCATTCGTCACGCTCCTGCCGGGGTCTCCTGGTCACGGGGACACGTATAATATACTATATAGTGCGCCGGAAATCGGCCGTGCGATTCGTTCTATATTGGACGTGTTGTATACTGTACTGGTGGGTGGGGTCCGCGCCGAAGGGCGGGAGCTCGCATGTGCGAGTATCTATCTTTGTTTGCCTCCGATTTTTTTCGGACAAGGTCGCCCGTCTTGTTTCCAGTCCAGCGCAGCCATCGTCCTGGTATAGCGCCCGCGTATATACGTCGAGCTTTTGCGTGCAGCTGGACATTATATAGTGCTGGCAGACGGAAATCGAGAACGAGGCAACGCCGAATGGCAGCCGGAATGTCGTTTGCGTCGCATATCAGCCGAAGTGCTAATTTAGGATTGACCGTTCATACATGCGTATAGCTATATATATAGGAAACCGCACAGGGAACACGGCGTATAAGGAAACGACGCACGCATACGCGCTGCGCTGTTGATTTCCTGTGCTCGGCGTTATGTGCGCTGTTTCACGAAAAGCTCGGTGGCCACCGCCATGTTCGAAGTGTGGCGGGCGCCTACTGCTTGTATACTGAAATAAGCGGTGTATGGAGCCATTGTTTCACGAGAGAGCTCCTCCGCAGGTGATTGCCGCAGTCGATATGCCGACGTCATGAAAAGTCGCTTCCGGTAACGCTTATTTAGCGCATATTAAAAGCTCAAAGTAAACATATACTTAAAATCCGGATCCACAATAGGCCGTGTCACCTTGTTTGTTTTGTCCTTACTCAAGCGCTATTCTTCGTGGCGAATCGCACAGGTCGCAGGTTATAATGGCGTTAGCTCACTTTAGAGGTAATGTTTACCTTTCTTTCGTTCCTTCCTTCATTCTATCTTGCTTTCTTTTTCTCGCAAGTGAGAACGCCTGTTTGGCAGACTGTAGATGGCGCACTTGAAGCAACCAGCTCCGGACTTACAAGGCAAAGTTTCGGTATTGCACTCGTGCCTGTAGAGTGTTTGACTGGTGCGCGGTGAGGCGAAGAAAGCCGTATTCTTGCGTTGCTGCTTTGTTTGAAAGACTGTGCGAGTGAGCAACGGTATATATAGTAACCTAGACACGTAAATTGACGCAGTTTTCAGCGCGCTATCCTGAAGCTATAATATAGCTATAGCTGCTTTACTATCACTTCTTATTTGCTGTGTGGTGTGGCGGTCGGGGCGCTCTGGCGCACCGTACGTTCTCACTAGCGGAGCTCCAAAACACACGAAAAGCTACTACAAACCTACCATTGGCCATTCGCCATTAGCAAACGACGTAGACCATTCACCATTAAGTAAACGGCGTAGCAGATAGTCCGCTGCTCTATTCTTGGCTCCTCGGAAGAGCCTCTTCCAGGTGCACCTCAACGGCCCGAAACGAATGCCAGTGCACCGTTCCCATCAGCCTGCACGCGTACGACGTTTTGTGCTGTGACTCGCAGCCGGCTTCGCGAAGCCAGGGGCGTGTTGTCGTACCCTTTGATCCTGGCAGCGGGCGCGTGCCGCGCACGCGCCCGTGAGGGTCAACGACCCCTCCCTCTCATTCGGCGAGCCTCCTCCGGCCGTGAATTACGGCCGCCGAGTAAACGAACGGAAAACAGATGTCAACAGCGTTCGGGGCCGACCCGCTCTGCGTCCGGTTAAAGGCGCACGAGCGAGCTGCCTGGTACGAGGGGCTGATGGAAGAGACGCAATGGGAAACGAAGAGGCGGAGAAGGCCTAAACGAGAGATGCTGCCGCGAGCGGCGTCCTTGAGTGCCTGCTTGGCCGTCGCTGATGGATGGCTCCGTATTGTGCTGACAACTGGCACTGGTGCATCGGCTCCGCCGCTGAAAGCAGCAGCAGCCACACACGTGGCATCGCACGGATTCGGGGTCGCGCCCCTCTTTTCCGCATCTGCGCTTCCCTGCCGCACAGCCGCTGTTGCGAAACTTTTCTAGCGGCGTCGTTTGCTGCTGCTGTAGCAGCAGCCGAGAGTCGTATCTCCGTCAAGCTCTGGGATCCCCCAGAAGTGGCGCGCGGTTTGCGCGCTAAGCGGCGGCAGCCTTCTCGTGCCGCCGTGGAGACGCGAATACGCAAGACAGCTGGCGCGGCACACGTAACCGAAAAAAAAAAAATGAGAGTCTGGTGAAACTCGTAAATGTCTACCTTCATCAGTGCCTCCCCCCCCCCCTTTTTTTTTTTTTTTTCTTCTGTCTGCGTTTCTGTGCAAAGCTGCTTGACACACTGCAGGCGCCGTTGTGTGTGTGTGGTGTGTGTGTGTGTGTGTGTGTGTGTGTGGGGGGGGGGGGGGGGGGGGGGGGATGCATTGCCCTTGCCGTGGTTTTTATTTTGCCCCGCTCGCTTCTTCCTCTCCTTCATCCACGAGTAGTAAGTAGTAGGCGCAGCATCACAGCAGCGGTAAATCGGTTATCCAGAAAACGTCCCTCCCCCTCTCTCTCTCTCGCCTAGGGGCTTCTTAGACTCGTCCAAACTTCCGGGCGCGCCTTGTAAACACTCTTGATAGCCCTGTCGTCGGCACACGGGATCTCTTAGTCAGAAAGGAGACACGCAATGAGGCGGAAAGATGGCTTTGACACTCCAAGGGCTGGCGATTTGAGCGCCCATTTCCGGCCTTCGTCTCCTGCCAACTTCCCCAGGACGTTCTTCCTTATGTGGCGCTATACACTATAGTTGCGGGCGAGCACACGCATGCTGCATACTGCAGGCGCCTTTGACACTTCGCTCGTCGCGCGATCCTGTTCTTTTTCGGCTGATATTGACAGCCGTTGCCGCAGCCAGTCGCAGCTCGCAACGGCTCCCGTTTTCTGAAATACGTGTCCGGGTGGCCCTGCCTCTGCAGCAGGGCTGTCGCCCTGGCTCACTTAATCACGAACTCACTCGTTAACTGGTCGTGGGAGGCGCGACTCATCGAACTGGACTTGGGAAGCCAGCTGGCGAACCTCGACCAGGCCCGGCAAGCCGCAGAAGCCAGTGGGGCCCTGGAATAGGGGCTCCACCCATAGACACCAATCATATTTTTGGTTCAATAAAGTTGTTCTTCTTCCCGTTTTCTTAGCTGTACGATAGATGAGCTGGGCTGTCTATACATGCATGCATACGCGCTGTTCCTCCCGTCCTATACAGATCTCTGTACAATGCTCCGTCCATTGCGCAACTAAAGGAACGCGCATTCCGATGTTGGAACGGCGACGTGAGTATTATGGCCGCGAGATTCCCGCTGTAGGAGACCAATTACACAAGTCGCGAGATAAACATTCCGCGCTATAGCGCGTTATCTACATTTTTCTTTCCCCTCCTTTCCTCTGTACCTTCCTTTCAGTCTCCTCATTTGTGTTCTCTCGCATGCCGGGACGATCAGTGCTTCCCTTTATTGTTATTATTTTTTTCTACTGTATGTTCGAGAAATGGGGGCACCGATTCTAGGGGTTGGTGGGTGGGGGGCTTGCTAGTAGCGATTTGCCGGCGGGTCGGTCCTTCCTTGTAGCGACGAGGCACATGCTTGCGAGGAAAAGACACAGAATATGACGGCGGGGCGCAAAATATAACACAAAATGGGAATGGTGGGGTGAGTAGCGTAGCGGAGCGTATCGCGTGCGTCGAAGCAACAAGCTCTCAGCGTCGTCTCGTCGGCCCGCGTGTACTGTCGGTCGGTCGCAACTGTCATCCATCATCCGTTTATCCATCACGTATCTGCCGCGGGTCCCCGAGAGTGCATTGCGATTGCTTCGTCCTACACACACAGAGAGAGAGAGGCAGTCATTCGCTCTTCGCGTATGTATCGCCGTGTCGTTCGTCTCTTTCGGCAGAGTTCCTCCGTTGCACCGCGCGCGCAGCTCGTCACGAGCCCCTTTTCTTTTTGTCTTTTGCGCGATCGGTGTGGGCCACGGGCTCGGCCTTCTCGATCGGTGTACGTACGCGGCCGATGTATATATACGAAAGTGTCGGCTGCGTGACAAACGAGCCGGCCGACTCGTGTTCGTGTCGCCTCGTGTTCCGATTCGTGCTCGAGATTCGGCGTTCTCCGGCAGAGCCATCTTCTCGTCCGTCCTTGTCAGCAACGGCAACGGAAGGATGCCGCGTGGATAATTATTTACTCCTCGGCAGAGGAGAGAGGAACGCCGACGACCATAATATAGCGGTGATCGGCGAATTGGGCAAAGACGGAATGTGGGAACGTGCCGACCCGCGCCTATATAACCGCGTATTTTTAGTTTCGTTCCTCCATGGGAGGCCCGCATGCAGGTCGTTGCTTGCTCGCGAGGTTACGTATAGGACGACGTCGCGGTGAGTGCGATATTTCGGTGCTTCTATACGGTCCGCGGGCACTGTTGACGGCACTTTTGAAGGAATTTGTTCTCATTCTTTTAAGCCAGATCGGAAGATAACAGCTTTTATCTAAAAGCTGTTATAAAAAGGTTTTATCTAAAGGTTTTACTTGCTACGCTGCTAACGTTGATGGCGACACGTCACGTAGGCTAGACACTATTTAAGGTGGATTACGTGCTTTCTATAAATCAGTTGTTAGTCTGCGCTCGTCTGTCTCACTTCTTTCCTCGTGTCCTGTCCCACTGCGCAGATTGTTAAAAAAGATGAATCCGTACCAACTTGCCCAGCTGTCGACTGTTCTTGGAAGATAACAGTTAGGGGAATAACGATCGAATGTGCGACCCTTTCAAAAATGGCGAGAGGTGAGACCCTCGGTATACGGCCGTAAAAATGACGTAAAAGCGGGATGGGTGGCGACGCCGTCTGCCAATTCTCGCACTAGATAACCGACCGTCCCCGGTTCCCTCCCCTATTAGTGACGTCATAGGTTGCGGCACCGTGTCTTCAAAGCTATAGTTCTTATTTCTTTATATTTTTATTCTAACTTTGGAAATTTGGATTACGCTGCATTCAACAGTAAACGAATAATCAACCTGGGGATTCTTGCACACCGTTTCGTCACGAGAATAGGCCGAATGCGCGGAAATACTGTGAAAAGGTTCCGCCATTTAGGTTTGTGACGATATTAGTGCAAATTTATATATACATATATATACATATATATATATATATATATATAATATATATATATATATATATATATATATATATATATAGGCGTTCAACCCGCGCTGGCGGGACGTACGTAATAGATGGTGGCCCTTGCACATATCGTTATTTTTCTTGTCCTTTGTTAGTCTTCGTCTGCTTTTTAGACTTACTCTCTCTCTCCCTCTTTCAGCTTTACCAGGAACGAAGCAGTTCCCTCCTGAATGTGCTGAGATACAATGCTTCACATGCAGCTAAGCACAGCCAGTGCCCGTCGACGGCGACCACAGCCCTAACGGAAACGTCCGCCACGGCGTCGTGCGCTTAATCGTTGACCAAGCGCTATATGAGCGAGCGGCGTACTTCTGTCATATACTTGCAAGGTACGCCAATTATCAGCAAGTTCCAAGAAGGATCAGCAGGCTATACAAAGCTAGTACAAGCCGTAAAAATAGGCTTCAATTATTGACCGCTGTCTCGCAGCAGAGCCAATGACCTGCTACATGGCTGCGCAGTCCACAGCGTGGTGTTTGTATAATTTGCTTTTCTGTGGCCGTGTTAAACGAAGTTTTTTTTTTCTACTTTTATTTATTTTTATTTTTTTAGCGACCGCAGTCATGAAGTGAAACTTCCCGAAGCAAGATCCCAATTGTGGCCGCGGCTTATCTGCGCTTACCTCGGTTCAGTGAGGATGGAGAACTAATTGGCGCACGTTCATCGTTGCGCAAAGCGCGAAGCACATGACAGCGGCCTTCCCACCGTGCTTGTCAATTTCACGCTGTGCGTAAAGATTTGTAGCTTAGTTCGTTTCGAAAACAGCAAAAGGAGAGCGCGATGCTCCGCTTGAATTGCGACTTCCTGTTTTGGGTACTTTATAATATACGCACGCAGTATCCAAAACAACAAAACAAAACAAATTGCGGAGAGTCATGCGCTTGCTTGCCTTCGTTTCCCAAGTTCGTCCGTGGCGCGCATTGTCTTCGAGCGCCCGCAGAACGAGATCAAAGCGCGTTCTCTGGAGAAAGTGTGGAGAAGGGGAAAAGACTATAGAGGGGGGGGGGGGTGGCAGGAGGACTGCATTAGAGGTCTTACGCGGTCCGTCGACGGGGCTAAATGGCCGGAGAAGATTTGAAGAATAAGACGGAGAATGAACGGGGGACTAGAAATGCCCACAGCGGCGGCCGGCCTGTGCTGGCCGCATCGGTCGATGGGGCAGGGAAGCCCATATAGTACATAAGACGGAGAGCGAGAGAGCGTTTTATCCGCCGCGAGCAGCACTGTCGTCGGTGGCAGCGGCGTTGAACTACTGGATGAGAGGCTGCGTGTGCGTGTGCCCCGCCACCTCCTCCTCTTCCATCGTGGCGCGCGTGCGACGTCGTCGTCGGCGCCGAGCCTTCTGGCGTTCCCAGCCGGCCGACGCCAAAGAAGCCAAGAAATGCGAAGCGAACGAAGGGAGGGGGGGATGCCTTCTCGGGCGTCGGCACAGTCGGAACGGCGCGCGCAGCGCATTTAATGACCCACGCGGGAGCAAAGCGCTTTCTTCATCCCTCCTGCTTTCTTTTGGCCGTGGCGGAAGGAAAAACGCGTCGGGCGGCGAGAAAGGCCCTTGGCGATGCCATTACGCTCTCGGCCATCCCAACACGATGGCTATCGGCGCTCGCCGTCGCCGCTGCACGAGCCTGCCTGCCGGTCTCTTCGCTTTACGCTTTTATTCGTCGTCGGCGGCGGCTGTACCTTTCTTTTTTTGTATATACGTGCGGGCGCGCGCGTGCGGGCGCGCGCTTAGGCAATGCGGGCCGTTTTGTCGAGCGGTATAGGCAGTAATAGTGGTGGAATGGTTTCCTCCGAGGAGGAGGCCGAGGTTGTCGCGTTGCTGTTCACATGCACGCGGGTGCGTTGCCGCTGGATGCCTTGTCGGCAGCATTGTCAGGTGCCCCCCCCCCCCCCCCCCCCCCCCCCGCCATCGCTGTGTGTGCGTGTGTTTCGTCGCATTGCTTCGGTAATTTGCAGTAATGCATCGCTGATATCCGCAGGGACCTTATGCCTCCCCCTCCACCGTTTCCTTCTTTTCTCGCGCGTGGCCAGTCAGTGTTGAGGTGACGAAAGGTAATATGGCTCTATCCTCGGGGTCCGACTTGTCAGCGCTATAGATCTCGTATATACGGCCCCATTAATGCGCGTGCGCGATAGTTGCGTCAACGAATGACCTCCTTCCTTGTCAGCTTCTATCCCTCCCCTTCCTCCATTTCTCTCTTCTTGTACCGTGCAGTACTAATGTTTTCTTGGCTTCTCAGCACTCAGAATATTTGCATTGAGTGAGAAGGGGTTCTAATGGATCCCCTGACCTGGCATACCGGACGGATGACCATTGATTTATTTATTGATTGTGTTTGACGTTGCGCAGTTGAGGGCTGCGGTGTAGTATATACTTACCGTATGCCGGGCTCGTGAACGTGATAGGCGAGTGTCGTGACCGGATAAAAGAGAATATCGTCCTGTTGAGCTAGTGAGGAACCGCATAAACACTAACGGCAACAGCATGTCTCGTTCGATAGCGCTCCTAACAGGACAAATTACTATCGGAAATGACCGTCAAGCTGTCTTTATTTCAAACAGCGTGATGGTGGCCTCTGTGAAATGCCGCGAGTAAACAGATAACGGCCCTCGGCTTTACTTGTCGGCGCTTATCCAGTGCCAAAGAGGGCCGAACAGTGTGTTTCGCCAGAGCACACGGCGCGTGCATGTATAAGTTAAGCCGCCGAAGGAAATATACACGCCGAGAACGAACGATACCAGAAGGCAAGGCGAGGAGGCCGTTTCGTTTTGAATTCAAGGTCTTTCTGTTTCTTTCACTTTTTTTTTATTTCTTTTTTTTCAACGCCCGTCGCTTCGCCGGCGCACTGGTCGTGGCCGAAGCGATATACGCTGTTGCCAGGGGGGAGGTATACGTGCGGCGAGCGACCTCATCTCACGACACGGGCGCTCGCTGGAGCGCCAGTGTCCGGCCCAGCGGAGCAGCCTTAACGCCTCCTCCTAATTCGACCAATTACGCGTCTTTATTGCAGCTCCAAACTCTCCCGAATGTTTTGCGGCTTCCTGCAATTACGCGTGTATATACGAAACGGTTAGCCTCGTGGTTCCGTCCCTCCCGCTTTCGTCCTTGATTGTGCTGTGGAGGCCGTCCTCCGTCCGTATGCACTGGTCTCGATTTTTATTCCGCGGTGCGCGCCTGCCTCGATCCTCCCACCGTGTGCCGCGCTGGTTGAACGCGATATAGGAAGGCCCGTATTGGGAGCACTTAATAGGTGGGGGGGATCGATTCAGCGGTCTCCGTTTACCGCTGCAGCATTCGTTTGTCTGTACATAACGATCGTGCACTTATAAGCCTAAGCCACTGACGCATGTATTGCCTCCTGGCCGCGCGTATAGTAATCGCCTGCGCGGGTACCGCTCAAAGATGTATGCAAGCACGAGCGCTCGATATGCGGGATAAACCTCGCTCGCGGGTCTCTCGGCTTAATAACCCGCTTTAAGGTCGGAATGGATAAAGAAAGCCGTACCTCGTTCTCCTCATTTCCTAAATTGTACAAAGCAACCGGCGCTGCTGCCGCACGCTTACGCGTTGTTTAAAGTCGGAACGATTAATGAACGGGTTAAATGTTTTCTCAGAGGCCCGCGCGTGCTCTTTGAACGCACGTACTCTGGTTTCCAAGGGCATCAGGTGTTGCCCCATTGTGCGTGTACTGTATGAGCGGACCCGTCGACAAGACACGGTCTCGATTGCGCTTTCGATTAATAACCGCCGTATTTGACCTTGCGACTCGCACAGTCGCCGTCAGTCCTAACCCGAACAATTAGCGGTTTAACTTAACGGCGGCTTAACTTTAACAGACGCGGGCTGTTAGGAGTAAACATCGAATGCTTTGAAAGGAAGACGTATTCACGTATAGCACCATTCGAGGTAATAGAACCAGAAATATCCAGCATCTTCCGCAGGACAAGCAAGGAGGCGTGTTCGGGTAAATTATAAACGTTTCTGTCCATAAAGGTTTTTTTTTTTTTTTTCGTTTTCCCGATGCACTGTATACCCGCCGAACGTAACTTGTGTCGGCATATGAAGTCACGTCAAGGATACACTCGCTGTTTCATAACGTTGTTACGCGAGCTTTGCCGAAAGCACATCCGAGGCGAGCCTCCGATGTGCGGCTCCCCTGTATACATGTATATCCACCACTGTTCGTCTTGGAAAATGGGAAGAACTGCCGTCCTCAGCCTTAAGCAGTTTTATAGCTCCGCAGTTCGGGAAGTGTACTCTGAATACAACTGTCTCCACGCGTCCGCTGGTCAGATTACTTCTGAGAGAGGCTGTATCCGCGGTTTCTCATTATAGTATACGCGAATGAGACACCGGTAGATCGCTTTTAAATGGAGGTGTTCTGAAACTTTCTGCCTGCATGCCTCGCTTAATTTTGTTGGCTCGTTTTCTTCCAGTTTTCCATGCTTACGGTATTTACGCTTTCGGTGTTTACGCTTTCCTTTTTCTCTCTCTCTCTCTCTACCTTTTCTTGGTTCGCCGTCGCAATAAAATCTGCAGCTGCGACGATGTGATTGAAACGACGCAGTTCCGCAGGTTTGTATTCCAGGAGCGCTGAGCGTCAGGATGCTCCAGTGCTATCGGAAGAATGCAAAACGCCCTTGTATACCGATGTTTCAGTGTATATGTATTAAAGAAGAGTTCCGAGACATTAAAATCACTCTCAAAGAATACGAGGTTCTCGTTGCTTCGGACCTTGTAGTGAGTAGAGAAGGTGCACTTGGGATAAGATCTTGCATATTCACCAACTCTTCAACAATTCACCATCGCTTCTATAGAAACGACTGTGAGGCTATATGTAGATAGACCCTTACCACTATACAGCCTGCAAGGTCCTCGGCTCTTAAGGTTATCTGCCTTCACGACGTCAGCCGTTCGACTTCACGGGACCGAGGCGTATATACAGGCATCGAAGACTTGGGCTTCGCGCGAACATATATAGATAACGTAGCAAGCGAACCCCGCAGCTGGCGCGCGCATCTGCATCCGAGCTCGGTGACTCTCTCTCTCTCTCTCTCTCTTTTATCTGCTGTATCTGCCTTTTTGCGCCTTTGTTTAATGAAGTGGCGATATACGAGTGCCCCCCGTGCTTAGGGGGGGAGGTAATGCCTTCGGGTGTCGAGCAGCCGCGCTCTTGTTGACGGAGCGGGCGAGGCACCGAGGGGATCCGGTGTTTCGTTCGCTGCTGCTGCTGCTGCTGCGGAGGATAAAAATCGCTCTCCGCGTCCCCGCTCCACTTCCGTGCGCGAGCCATGCCGCTGCGGCGGGCCTCTCCGCTTCTCGTTCCCGGGGACTTTAATAAAGAAAAGAAGTAGCAGAGACAAAGGATGGGAGTCAGCTGTAGAGAAGTAAGAAAAAGAGAGAGAGAGAATCGAAGAAAAAGAGCAACAACGTGATGGAGAAAATAAATGCCGCTTCGTGCGCGCGGCTGCTGCGGATGGAGGTTGGGGGGAACTGGATCGAACCGCGCCCTGACGCCACCACCGCTGCCGGCGCTGCCACCGACAGCGTTCTTCTCGCCAAGCTCTTGGTTGTCGGGGGCAGAAAAGAGGGGGGGGGGGAGGCGGCGTGTACCCCCCCCCCCTCCCCCACCCACTGCGCCAGTGAGCGAACGACCATTGCCGCTGCGACGGAACGCTCTCCGTGCGCGCCGAGATGCCGGCATTGTCCGGCGAGCCGCGCTGCCCGTGTTTGTGTATACGTGTGTGAACGCGTGCACTTGCTCCCGGCCCTCTTACGCGTGCCGATACCGAGGCGCGAAGTGTACGAAGTTGAAACGGAAAAGAAAAAGAAAAACTATACGAAAAGAGAAACCAAGAGCCCACTGTTCCGACCGACGCGCGCGCGCGCTATCCGCGCGTATGCGGTGTTTGCGAACGGGCTACACTTGTCGCGCGCGGATAGCGTTTTTTTTTTTTTTTTTGTCCCTCTTTCTTTTTCTGCGCTTTCACCGTCGTCGCTTGTTCGTGCGTGCGTGTGCGTGCTAAATTGCCCGTAATAAGCATAACAAGCGGCGCAAGCGTGGCAAGACCTAACTAAATTGATGGTTACCGATACTATAGCGCGCGCTAAAAGACGAAAGAGCTCGATCCCTTCCCGCTCGTCGGACCTCAGCCCCGTTTGTAGCAGTTTTAGCTTAACCAAGCGCTTAACCTGTACGGCTAGTTAGGGCATGTATATGACTGGCGTGGCAGTCGCTTGCATTTTATAAACGCGGGTTGTCCGTCCACTTGGCAACGAGCGCTCTGTTACATGATTCAGCGGAGCCGATTTTGGGGACGGTCACTTGTCGCTCCGCGCGTATATCGACGCGCCACTGCGCATTTCGTGGCACAATCTTGGGTGCGCGCAAATCGAACCGGTTAGCCAAGGCTTGACCGGTGCGCTTGTTGTGGTGCCTCTATATTCGAGGCGCCGTGGTTCGGCGAACCAGTGCGCTTTACTATCAGGACACGCCCTCTTCGGGCAGACAGCTGAGAGCTATAGAAAGAAACGTATACCTGTGTCAATCCATTCAGATCCGGCCTATAGTTAGGCGCTGTCTCGATAAATTATGCCTGCCTGGAAACAACGCTGCTGCTGTTGTGTCCTCGACAGATGGCGCAGCAGGCGGGGGATCGTCGACACAGAGCGAGGTCATACCATAAATGAAAAGAAAAGAAATACGAAGGAAGTACAATGTCATAAGTTCATAACATAAAACAATTGGTATATTTCCGGAACGTAACGTCTCCAGCTGCAGGATATGTTATAAAGATGAGCAGTCACATACAGGCCGAAAGCACTGCTGGAATTCGCTTGTCTGGAGATGCGGCTGCGGCATATCAAGTCGAAAGAATTGGAAATGATGTTTTAAAAGTTTGTGCCTTTGAGAACTCGTTTACGATGAGGAGAGGAGGCGACTCCCATACGCGCTTTATTACATAATCTCCGTTCCGTTTCCCCTCTCAGTTGAACCGTCACTCCTTCCTGTTTGTCTTTCATTAAAGGAGAACCGTCCCCTCGTGACACCGTCCGATTGTCCGTGGCGGAAGCGCGAAGCAAGCGTGTCACGGAGCGTCGGACCTATATATTGTATTTTCCTTTTTTCTCTCTCTCTCTCTTTCTCAACCTTCCGCGCTGCCACCCTCCCCACTCGTACACTAACGCGAGGCCCTTACGTCATCTTCCGCTGACTCATCCGCCAGAATAGGCACCAGGGACAGTCGGCCAGGCATTGTTCTTCCTTCCCTCCACACACACAATCGAATTACGCCGTGTCCGCGCCATCCAGAGACTTTTTTTTTTTCCCTCGCTGCGCCGTGGCGTCCATCCGCGTCGTCCCTTGTGTATGTCGTCGTCCTTGTGCCCGTCGCCTAAGGTCTGCGACGTTTGCGTCGACAGTGTGCGCAGTTGAATGCAGGGTAGCAGCGCTGTATAGCTGTGTGTATGTCGTCTGTACCATGCACACTGTATGGAAGCTCCTTATAGTGCGGACGTACATGCGTAGAACCGGCCAAACCTTTAGCTATAGGTCACGCCGTTTTATATTATGTTTATTTCCCCCAGCGCGTTACGATGGAGAGAGCTTGCGGAACGGTCAAAGTTAAGCTCATGTTCAAAGAGACCGCGTAATTACTAGTCATAAATTAGGTTTCTTTCCAAAGGCGCAGACCTTACAGAAAGTTGGCGCTCGCGCGATTTAGCTAAAGATTTGCCCGGCTATATGTACATCGGTTGAACAGGCCGTCGTGCAAACGTACCGTCGGCATGAATTGAAACGCCAACCAGCGAATAACTAATCAGAGAACTTGTTACGCGTGGTTACATGTAAGTGCAACGTGTGACTAATCGCTCTGTAGACGCTTTCCAAGCGTGGAGTGTAATCCCAAGTGTTCGCTTCGGTGTCTGAGTTAGGCCACTATTACAAATGCCAGGCTAACGCGTAGAATCGCAGCAATGTATTCGAATCGTTCTACGACTTGTTCGCGTTTGAAATTAGGCTGATAGTATCTCGAGGGACACCGAAATTCATTAAATGGCGCACCATTCTCTCATCGTGCATCACGTTGCAAATCGCGTGCCATGCAATGCCATCTATTTATAACGTAACGCATGTCCATTTCGGTCAGGCCCCCCTGACCACGCCATGCACGCTAAAGATTGAATAGCCCCAGAAGTGAATCGCATAACGAGTACCTTTCGTGTAGTTTGCGAAAATTGAGCAGCCGTTGTCACTATATATCAATATAAAACAATGTTCGCGTGCTAATATATTCACAGCGTTAGCAAACTTCTGTCTATACACACTGCACGTTGTGAAGCGTTGCTTATTATATGCACAAATGGCGCATTAGGAACAATAAAAACGTAGCTTGTTCGCGTACTCGGGACTCTTCGGTGATCAGTGCGGCCGATAGCGGTTTAGCCGCAAACGCCTGGCTCACTGAGCGACATATCGCGTGCCCCATTATACCTACAACCTAACTTATCGCGCTTTATGTCTGACTGTGGGCGCCGGGGTTAAACTTATCTCACGTTTGCTCGTATTTTACGTTTGCATGATCGCGCGCAGTTGACGATTCGAACCATTCAACAACTTTACTATTCGAGGAATATTCGTATTCGCGAATAGTGACCACTCTATTCGAAAAGCGAATTGACTATAGGACAAGAGTTTCGGATACTAGCACACCACTATTATAACACGAAAGGACGGCATACGTAGCTGTGTCACGTCGACTGCGCTGTCGGGAGTGCGTGATGTCGATTCGATCGAGCGGTCTGCGCCACGTCGGGCAGTGCGTCCCATTGTATTCTCATCGATCCATTCAATCTCCGTGTATGTGTGCAAAATCCCGCTATCAATTGCACTGTGGGCTTTGATTAACCCTGCCTGCATGCCTCCACGTCACTATATTGTTTGTGTGTGCGCTTCTAGGAACAGGCGCATTGATGAAGTCAACCTTCGATTCAGGAGGAACGGCATAGCAATTATGCCTTTGTCTGAGACCAATTATGGATTTTGCTTTGCCTCCTAAGACAGTTTTACAAGATTGTCTTGAATAAAGATGAAATAAAAACTTGTGAGCACACGTCATGCGGTAGACTATATCCTCCCGAACCGGTGAACTGGTCAGCAATGTAAACAATGCAGACGACGAGGGACAGACGACGGTATACACGCTTGGCTGCAGCCATTTACATATAGTTTTCTACTAAAGTTATTAAAGATGATTTCTAGCGCGGCCATTGTTCGGATAATATAGGAAGGACCTGTAGTACATGGATTTCTCTACTAGATATATTATTTTTTTCCCTAAACGCGCGAAGGCAATTTGTATCTGCGCACTTGCTTATATTCACTGCGAATTGTCGCGATTATAACGCGTTACCTCTTTGAAAATTATTTACTTTCAAAATCACAAAGCCGTTTGAAGCCAGAATGACAAAGTTTAGGGGAATCCATGCGCTATCCATACCAGTTCCTATGCTGGTCGAACCGCCATACTTTCAGCTCCAGTTTCTTCTGTAGTAAATTTTGTAGGACGATCTATAGCTATGGCTGCACCCTCTCCTGTGTCGTCGTCCGCGCGATGTTTATTCCATGCTGACCGCAAGTCAACTAGCCCTGCGCTCTCAGTCAGTCACGTGCACGCAGGTTCGTCCTTTTACGCCAGCAGTGACTGCACGTTGCAGTGAATTACCCGCCTCGCCCCGCCTGTGATGAGGAGAAAGTGCTTACGTCGCCCGGGGGGTGCACGGTGGTGCATGCAGACGAGGGCGCGCTCGGAGTCGAGTCAACAAATCCTTACGCAAGCTGTCTCCGTCGTCCCCCTTTTTTTTGTTTTGTAGACTGCGTGGCTCCCCGCGCCACCGGTTTCTCTTTCTGTTGTGGTTTTGTTTTACTTCTTTCTGTGTTGTTTCTAAGCATGACCAGCAGGAGAACTCATTTTAGCGCACGCCCGTCTCTTCTCTCCGTCGCGTTGGGGGAACAGGAAAAGTCGTCCACGGTCGCGCGCGCCGCCTGGTCCCCGAATTATCTCTCCTTCCACGCGTTTGAAGCGGGGGTAAGGAAGGGGGGGGGGGAGGGGGGGGGGGGGGCGCTCACTGCCGTTATCGGCGCCTCCGTCCCGAAACGCAAACACGACTCGCGCAGCAGCTGCCACACCGCTGTGCCGCTGCTGGCTGAGAGACGCGTCTGCGTCCGCGGTGCGGGTATACTGCTCCATTCAGCGCACTCGGTTTCAGGCTCCTGGGCTTCTTTCTAGAGCAGCCCCCGCCTCCCTTCCTCCAAGCGTCTGCTTCACCGCGCCGCGTCTACGACGCTGCGGCGGTCCTTCTCGTCGTCGCGTTCGTGACGCGCGCGGCGGCCGTGAAAATGTCACGAGGCTAGCAGCCGGGGGCCCCGTGCCGTGGCTTTGAGTGAGCGCAGACTTGAGGTCTTCCCTGCCGCCTTCTTTGAGACCTTCGCCCCATCTTGCACCCTCGACCGTCTCTTTTTTCCTTCGCGACGCGGACGAGAGCGGCTTTTGTGGACTTCTTGCGTGGACGGTCTGTTTTTTTTTTTTTGCCGCCTGAGAGATGATGCGAAAGTATATATGTAACGGTCGGTGGTGCCACGCTTGCGAGATGACTCGAGCGGACGCGCTCTCTCGTGTATACGCGTGCGTTGCCGTGACGTCACGCGTCAGTGTCGTGTCGTCGCGGCCCGTCTGCTTTGTGTCTTCTGCAGGGCCTACCGTTGTCGTCTGTACTGGGGCATACAGACAATTAATAAGAAGGATAAGAAGAAGAAAAGTGACAGGAGAGACAGAAGAGAGAGTAGGGATGTGTTATTTAGCTAAGTTGCATGCGTCGTGTATGGGAAACAGTGGAGTTTTTGTATAGTGTTGTCGGCCCGCAACTGGCCGTCATGGCTTGCCTATGTACTATATTCATGTTAATCCTTCATCAACTATAACTTCCAAGCAATATTTTCAAGTACGTTCCTGTCTCCATGAGATCCGCTCCATACGTTTATAGGTGCACATTCAACACATCCAGTCCGGCGGCATGCAGGAATTCGCCAGTTTTAAGTAGGGCTTCTGTATAATGTACACACGTATCCACCCAATTATTCCCTTATCCTCGTCATCATTCATCACTACGCTGTCACTCCCCTTCCGCCTTCCATAGTGCATTCTAGAGCGCACCAGTTCAGGGCAGCCTCTCTGGCTTTCCTGTAAATATCTGCCTTACTCAACACATCGCAACTTCGAGTGTCAGATATGCATGGTATCATTTCGCAAGATTTCTACCATATCAACTGGGGCAAAATGCTAAACACGTTCGTTCACTTCTTAGTAGCACGCACGTTCGCTTAAAAGCGAGTGCGACGTACGTCTGTTAACAAAAGTTAACACGAGCCATTTGATTGCACGAGCCATTTGAGTGAGTGCATTGCCCGTCTCTCGGAAATGCATGCAGTGCCGGAACGAGATCCGTGGCGCCGACGTGGCGTGGGCAATGCGTATATAGAGCGCGCAAACAAAAATGTTACCGGCATAGTGGACAGTTATATACGTCCTTGTCGCAGCAGGTATTCGTCAACCGCTGACACAAGAAGGACGTGTGGCCGTTGTTGTGCGTGCCATCTTTCCATATGCTCGCCCGGGTACTACGCATTCGCTCGTGGCTGTGCGTGACATAAAATGTTCTTTCTTTGTGTGTGTGTGTGCACGCGTGACTGCTGCTATGCGAGCCGTATACCTATATATGCTGTACTGCAGTTGTAACGGACGCATGTACCCGTGTATACTGCATGCATGCATTGCCTCGAATGGCTTGCAGTAAATGTCAGCCGTGCAATTTCCTGTTGCAGGCTATTCCTTCTGTTCTTCCTTTCTCTCTCTTTCTTTCTTTTGTTTCATCTCCATCGCCGGTGAATAATTTACGGGCAACGCAGAAGGGAGGAGTTTGTTCTCTTGTTATAGGTATGTTCATGCCTTGCGGGCACTGGCGCCAACGTAGTTTGCCTATGTGGGGCGAACTATTTATGTCGGGAGACCTATTTAAGTGCCGTGTCGTGTCTGAAATCATTCACACACGCGCCTTCGTTATTGTTTGCAAGAATCGCGCTGTTGTGTCGTCGGCGGTGTCGTTGCGAACGGGAGAGACGGCATAGTACCCATATAAACAGTGCTATATAGGCGGCCCGATAGCCGTCAGCACCCGAGCACGCTATACTGATGATCGATTTGGTTTTACGTGACTACAACTATACATCATAGATCGATACGCAGGCAGACTGGTTTGCGAACCCGGAGGTTTAGCCATGGAGTTTTCAGTGCCCTATATAGTATACTAGAACACAGCTCATGGATATACTACTTGGCGAGGACTTACAGTGCGCGAGCACGAACTCGCGAGGCAGACGTTAAATAGCGACAGTATACTCTGCAGTCCCCCTCCTCTAGTTTCTCTTTATTATGCATCCTCGTCGGCAGAGCAGTGAAATATGTTGAAATGTAGGGCTTATGTTTATTTTTTCTTTATTTCTTTCTTCTTTTTTCCCCCCATGACGTCGCTGTTTTGCCGTTAACCTCGCCAACCGTTGCAAGCTGCCACCTGCGCATGTCCGGGGCACTACATGGACCGCGTGCGAAGCTGTACACCTGGCGGAAGTGGTGGCAGTAGCTATATAGCAGTACCGACTTTCAAGCGTGTAGGCTTGGCGTTATATGGATTTCCAGCGGTGACTGCTGCAAGGGAGACGAGCCACTCTATCTGTCTCCCTTTCTCTTGTCCGCTTTTTACGTAGTATATAACGCTGAAGAAGTCCGTAGTATGGTAGACGTCACGGCTCTAAACCTTCCTCACGTAACGGAACTGCGGTCCGGCCCGCCGTTTACCGGATGGAAGCCAAGAACCGTTGGCTGCACCCCCGCCCTTCTCGGTGTGCCGCCTATACGCGTCCCCCGCGACTTCCTGCAACATCGCGTATCCATATAGCAGCGGGGGCGAAAGCGAGAAATGCAGTAGCAACGGCTACCACGGTCTCCTTGGCTCTTCTCGGGAACCGGTGTGTGCACAGAACACCCATACAAACTTAGAGAAGGGAAACTGTACCTTCCACAGTGCAACGAAAATAAGCGTAGCGGTGGCGTTCTAAACTAAAGTATGCGACCGAGAGATGGCGCTGGCAGAATCGAAACTAATATCATCATCATTAGGTAGTGAGCAATATGGCCGCTACGGTAGCGGTTCGTAGGGCTGGTCGCGCTGCTCGCTCGCTGGTTTGGGGCGTTTTGTTAGCGCTTTCGGGGAGGTATTCGTGTTTACTGTACTCTAACATGACTACAGATATCTTCATTATGTCGCCAGGTGACCGAGAGGCCTCAACTGGCAATAAAACACTTCAAACAAGTAAGCTCACATTGTTTATTGTCAATGGTGAATGAGGCAGTACATGATCACAATTTTCGTACAGCTCAGGTGGACTTAATGTTGTCCGTCACTGAGTTTACAACATACAGAAACACAGATAACCATCTATTTATTGGGACCCAAAGCTGAAATCGAGCGAAGTTTTCTCATCGTGTTCGGCGTGCCGTAAAGCAGAGAGAACGAAGGTTCAGACAGTGATATTTATGCCGAGCTGCCCTCGTACTTGTATTGCGTACAGTGCTGCTTGACGTTTTATATTCTCTGCGTTCGACGATTTCCGATAGATTAAAGAAAGGAACACAAAAAATTACTCGGCAAAAATGTACTGTCAGCATAATAAGCTCGAGCTGCAATGTCTCATTGCTCTCATAACACATTGGCGAGAGGCACGAAGTGTAAGAGGGGGGCGTTATGCTAAATTTTACATCACATTTTCTGCTCTTGATATTTTTCTGCTGCACATTTAGTGTTCAGGTGCGGCAGCAAAGGCTTTGACACAAGTGGAGTATTCGTAGGGAAACCAAGGAACGTTATGGAGACAGCAGTGCTTACAAGGACTTCTGGAAATATTGTGTGAATAAACAAGGACACTAAATCAACATTTGTGGTTTCGTGTTGAAAAAGAATCTCGGTATAGGTATTCAAACACAGCGAAGAGGTAGCAAGGAGATGAACACTTCAGTTGAGTAACAGAGGTGACCAAAGGAAGCCTCAGCTTGAAGCCAACGTTTCACCAAGCAAACATATTTGTGAGGGCCGAGACGAAGACAAGTTCCCACGCTGAGGTTTCCCTTGCTCGTTCACTGTTGATTAGCTGAATGTTAAGCTGAACTTATTCTGCGAGTACATTTCAAAATATTTTTGGGAGCACACTGTGCGCAGGTTTTGTCATCTGCTGTTTGAAGAGACAGAAAATTTGCTTTTAGCGATTTCTCAAGTTTGTGAAGTGTGAAATAGGCTGGCCGGTTGTGTGAGCTTGCCTTTTCTAGCTATCTCTTATGGTGCAGTACTAGCCTAGTTATTGATTTCATGCAAACTGTATATGAGCCTCTTGTAGTAAACAAATGTAAAATCATGCGCATTTCCAGATCTAATTCTAATCCTAGCACTTGGCATGCCAACGTTCCCTTAGATTTTGTCATGTCATATAAATAACTTAAATTGGACCAATAATATAGAGTACGTCATTAGCAGTGCTAATCACATGCTCGGGTACTTATGGCGCAACCTTACCAAAGCACCGTCTACTTTAGAACTACAGCTTTACAAGACTAATTCGCTGGAAACTTGAAAATGCATCTGCAATATGGGATCCCAGTCGTGTTAATCTTATTACTTCACTTGAACTAGTACAAAATAACTATACTTTTATTTCTAATTATAACCGTACCGCAAGTATAACTTCAATGTAATCTGGCCTAGCACTCATTCCACTAGCTAATCGCCGCAAAGTCGGCCATCTTTTGCTATTTCATAAAATTTTCTATCACACCACACTTCATGACGACTTCATACTGCGGCCTCAGTGCATTTCAAACTGCGTCGATCATCGCAGTAAGGTAGGAATTGATTTATGGAACACGAAGTCTTTCTTTCATGCCCCGTACATCTCAGAAATGGAACCACCAAGTATCGTAGCCATCACAGATAACAAACTTTTTTGCAAAACATTAGCATTATGTTACAAGAACTCACTGCACTTGTTTGTTTTACTCTACTACTTTGTAACCACTCCGCCCTTTAATACCTGTGGCCCTGAGGGTACTTTAAGCAAAAAATAAAATGAGTTTCACTCATCATGAAGTGTCATTTCCTTAAAATTGCATTAAGCACTTTTGATCATTTTAAAATTCTTTGCATTTTCATGTAACAAATTATCGTTGTGAGGGAGCATGTGATACTTCGTGGTACTAATGCCCGTCAAATTGATTTGCAAAGAGCAGATGACAGAGTTTGTGCATTAGCAAGTAGGAGCTTGCTACATTGTTTCTGTTCTGGTCGTCATGGCTATAATGACTGCAAAAGAAACAAGTTGGGACTCAACATGTTACTTCTCCGATTGTCATAAAGCGCCCTTAAAAGCAACTAAGCTTGTATGTCAAATTTCTCATTCCCGCTCAGTATGATACAGAACTGTAGACTGCTGTTTTCCTAATAGGGCTCACACCTCTCTATCTGGTAAACTTCAAAACATTTCATAGTGAGGCACGTAGTTCAAGAGGACCTGTTGTCATTGTGGTGACAGTTGAGCATCTTGTGGCTTAGCGTGGGCAGCTTGCAGACCAATAATCTCTCGTTTGTCTGTCTTCCTGAAAAGAGAAATGACAAAGCCATGACACACATGTAAGCAAAAAGTGGTGAAACAAAATTTAGTCCCATAAATGAAGAAAAATCATGGTTCTAGTTGAAGTGTTCAGAAACATACCCTGTGAGGATTCTGGCCCTTGATGTTACTTCCAGTGGAGACACGTTCACGGCTGACTTCTATGTCCAGAGACAATAGAGTCCAAAGGGATGAGTCCAAATATGAGCAGCGTCTTGGAGGCTAGAATCGAAAGAAAAAAAGAGCCTCAATTACTATGCTGGAAGTGTGCGTGAGTTTGTGATTCATGTATGGCAGAGAACAGTGCACGAAACGCTTCATGACAGAAAAACGCACAAACACACGCACACAACACTGTTTTGAGTGTGCATTTCTTTCAGTGGTGTCCTTGTGTGGGCTGTGCTTGGTCAAGTCTCGATTAGATGACAATTGTTTCTGCCAGATACTAGTAATAAACACAGTCATTTTATTATGTCTCAAATGCAGTTAACCTAACTGTATGACCGGAAGTACACTTGTCACTAATGTGCAGTGAATTTATCGCGGTGTATCATTTATGCAGAAACAGCCAAAACTTTATTATTTATGCTGTACTCATGTTACCAATTTTAGCAACTTGGCAAAGTAGCAAGAGCCTCGTTTGAATTGCTTTGGAAGGGCAATAACTTTAGAATTATTACTATTTTCTACTTTTAAGAAATGACGACAGGAATCTGCTTTATCCGCCTCGCATGCAAAGAAATTCAAAGTTGAAAATGCGAAGCACTGCTTTTTTACTCACCGGCGCACAAGCCCAGGGGTTGCAAGGTTAATCCGCTTTCGTGGGTAGTCTTCAAGCAGACTGTGCTCGGTTCCAGCGATGAATTTTCGTGCTGGCGAGCACTTTTTTTTCGAGCAACACGCCATTACGCAGCCAGACGCGGCAGATCACAAACTACGGAAGCCGTGCATGCAGCCGCCGGTGAAACGCTGCAGCTGATAAAGTTCACCGTCTTTAAACACGTTCACTTGGTGGCAGCTATCGAATGTTGGATGCATAAACTGGCTGAGGTATTATTGATATCTAATTAAAATGAACCTGCGTGATGCTGCTCAAAGGAAACGACCACCCCGTTCGCAAATATAACCGCCGTACAATTTGAATCTATAAACGGCACGGACTGCAATCGATACCAGTGGGCTGCCGCTAATCACATGTCAGTGAGGCCTCAAAACCTTTATTCAAGTAACAAAGCACGGACTTTAATAACAGAAGTCCAATAAAAACAATAGACTCCTTATTTTGTAAAAAAAATGACACTGTAATTGTGTTTGTCGGTTATTATATGTACATTAATAGCTCAAATTTTGAATCGTGTTGAGCGCCCCTAGCAGAAAAAATACAAACTAAAGTATTCGACCAAATTACAGTAGCTCCACTTGCGCGCTTATGCTGGAACGCGCCGCGGTTGATTTTTCGCCCTCTGTGGCCATTTGGTGAACTCGAGAGTTTCCGGGGCCTGAGGAAGTCACGCCTGAGCGGTCAGTGGCGCCGTGCGCCGCCGCGGGATGGGTGGAGGAAGCGAGAGGTGAGCGGCGGGCTAGACGGCGTCCGTGTCTCGCCTTTCCCTCAAATCGCACGGATGACCGACGCCGAAAGGGCGAAGCCGCGCTTTAGCTGCTGCTGCCGCCGGTATACTGTTGTACACAGCTGCAGAAGCAGCAACAGTGTACGTCAGTGCACTCCGTCCCGGGCCTGCGTAGCACTATATAGCTGTTAGCACCGGAGATAGGGGAGACGATTTAAGCGGGCACTGCTTATAAACGAAGCGCTGTAGCGGGGTTGCTGTACTAAGGGGTGTTTCTGACGGTGCACGTACTACAGAGCCTCGGAAAGACAGGCAGCATACTGGTGCCTCGGAATTGCAATTTGGTATTGCCCTGCCCGTTGTTGAGCTTCTTCCGCAACGACAGCTGACGTATGCATATGTATACCTCGCGGCAGCTCATTATGACCGGAAAATTGATTCCGGGATCAGAGGGCCGGTCGCAGTGCTCGCCTTTCGGGGAAGCGCAGCGGCGAGCGCGCGAAGGAAGGCAACGAGCAGCTTGTCACGGGCGTGTGCTCGCGCACTGCGGACTACCGCGGGGCTCGGGCGCTCCACTTTTCTTTGAAGCTCTCCGGACGTGCAGCGCGCGCTGCTTGCGGTTGCCGCCCGCCGCCGCCAAGCCCCTCGAATCTTTTGATT
>NC_051155.1:166143201-166193201 GCF_013339745.2 Dermacentor silvarum | reverse complement strand
TCCCGAACTTTGCGGAGAAATGCATTGGTATTCCAGTTAATTTTGTGCTTGAATGTATAAAGCGACGTTTTGTTAAGAACCTAACTGGAACGCCAATGCAATTCTCCGCAAAGTTCGGGAATTAATATCTCGAAACTGGTGTCATCATGAGAATTCGTTCCAAGTGGATCCGCCTTGCGAACTCCACGGCTACAATTTGTAAGTTGCAATATGAGCCATCAGGTAATTAGTTAAAAACCAAATTAGTGAATTTATGTTAATTATTCAATTATGCATTTCATTTCTTGTGCAAGTAATGTCCGCCTCTTCGAGTAGACCAGCTCACGAACTAGAATTGTGCTATCTGCCACAGGCAACCTGTAAGAATTTTTGAACGTGTTCGCTGCAACACCCGGTATATATATATATATATATATATATATATATATATATATATATATATATATATATATATATATATATATATATGTATATATAAGGATTCTTTTTATTTTCAGTTATTTTTGCCCTTCTTCATATTGGTTCACACCAAGCCGTGCCTCCGTTATTGACAGCATCGCCCACTCGCTGCAACAGGAGATAAGAAATATACACAAAATCGAAGGAAAAGAATACTTACATAATACAGCGCCAGAATTTCTTTATCATATCTTACTGCATGTAAACGCCACGTTCAGTTTGCGGTGTTATTGCTAATTTATGGTCACACGTGTTTCATTCACGGTTAGTATATATGCATGGAGCAAGTTCATTTCGTTGTTTCGTAGTACACAACCTGATTATAGTTCTATATATTAGCGGCTCGGAATTTATACCTCTTTGAGAACTTCACCTTTGTTCCGAATCGGTGAAAATTCATTCGCCCTTTGTTGCAGCATGAATGATGATGAAGCCTCAATTAATGGCGTAAATCCACTGTGGGGGATAGACCACGAACCGGGTGGTAATACGATTGAAAATTAACATAAATTAGTTAATGCATAATTAAGTAATAAAAAAAGGAAAATAAATGAATAATTGAAGATGAGAAATAAACCGATAATAAAATAAAGTACTCTATAGTCTAAGACTACCTTATTAGTCTATACTAATAAGGTAGTCAGCCTTGCCTAGATAGGAATAGTAATATGAATTTAATAGTAAAATAAATACAGTAAATGATAGACGTAAAAATGTGTAAGATAAATTTTGAATAATTATATTATAATATTATAACTGTGAATTTGTGTTCTTACTTTTTGAATTTTGTAAATATATAGGGGTCATTCCACGCCAACTGTCCCAACCTTGGCGCTCGACCGTCAGCGATTTCTTTGAAAAAAATTGAGGACTATCTTTTTAAAGCAAGAAGTCATCCTGTAAATCATTTTTGCGTAAAAAAATTTTTCAGCACCGCTAGGAACATGTGAAGTTTTTTAGAAAGCTCGAAAGTATGTGTCGTAAAATGCATTGTCAAAACATTTTCTCTTCTTAAATTAGGCGAGGACACAATTTTCCCTTGAGAATGAAGATAGGCTTTTCACTTAAAAAATGTTTTGCCGATCTTTACGTTCCCGTGAAATTTTTATACGGCACTAAATATGCAAAATTTGGTGCATATTGGGAATTTTTTCTCAGAAAGATAACTTTCACCGAAAGGTTATATTTCATAGTAACTAATTGCCAGAAAGCTGTACTGTAAGTGAAAAATAATTTGGGACGGATATAACGTGAAATGGCCTGTACAGCTGGCGACAAAGTTGCAAAAAAGTTGGTTTTAGCCGATGTTTAGTCGTAAATTTAGCATTGAGGTGGTCGGGGTAAAAATACGCTAAATAGTGTATCTATTAGAAACATCCATTGTCTACAAACTGAGAAACTTTTATCAAATTACTTTTTGTTTTAAGCAAGAAAAAATTTTTGAATTTGTGTTATACTGGTCTCTGCGCTTGCACGTGTTTCCCCTTCGTAGGAAAGCGTCCTAGCGGTAAGTAGAACTTGCGCGGACGCAAAATTTCCTGAGTTGATGAAGGAACATCTAGACAAGATAATCAGCTCCTCAAGTGTTTATTTGAGTGCTTCATCAGAAATTATTAGCCTAGCCAATAAAAAACGCGATCCCCAATAAGCGCATTTAAACGGATGTCGCCGTACGCCGACGGCCTGCATAGCGTCATCACGCAGCATCGGAAAGTTACGCCGGTGAGTACAGAGTGCCGTTACGTACACTAAGATTTAGAAATGGGCGAAAACTTTGGTATTAAGAAGAGAATCTGTTGCTTTATTGCGGCAAATATGTAGCAAATATCAGCAAATATCAATACAAAAACAGAAAGAACTTCATCAATCTTTGCCACCACAAAACAGATTTTGAAATTTCAGCCGAGTGGAACTTTTTCGCAACGTCACATGGAAAGAGTGCTTGTGATGGCGTAGGTGGAACAGTGAATTATATTATGGGGTTTTACGTGCCAAAACCAGTTCTGATTATGAGGCACGCCGTAGTGGGGGACTCCGGAAATTTGGACCACCTGGGGTTCTTTAACGTGCACCTAAATCTAAGTACACGGGTGTTTTCGCATTTCGCCCCCATCGAAATGCGGCCGCCGTGGCCGGGATTCGATCCCGCGACCTCGTGCTCAGCAGCCCAACACCATAGCCACTGAGCAACCACGGCGGGTGGAACAGTGAAGCGCTTAGCCGCGAAAGCAAGCCTACAAAGACCGTATGAAGATCAGATCTTGACACCGCACCAGCTCTTCACGTGGACACAAAATAATATTCTCGGCATCAGGGCAATATCGATACAACAAAGCTGCTCCTCGCCGAAAGGTACAAGCATGCGATTTCCATCAAGAATACTCGGAAGTACCACCACTTCAAGCCCACCTCAAAGCATGCTCTTCAAGTTGGTCTGACTTCATGCTCAAAACTGAAGGAAATCATTATCTCCAGGCAAAATCCAACTGCTTGAATTGTTCGTCGTCCACACACGATGGTTTAAGCGTGTTTGCAAAAGGAGCAGTGCACAATCGCCTGAGTACGTTTTCATACGTATTGCTCTTAAATGCGCTGCACACCGCAGACCAGTTTATTGTTTTTTTTCTGTCCTCTCTTTTTCATATGAGAGAAGTTGTCCGCCCTGGAAGGCGCATTTGCTATTGCAAGACCTCGGATGCAATAAACGTGTGGGAAATCAATAGCATGCGTTTTTTATTCCTGCCTTCCGACATATGAAAGAATGAGTGCGACCACTCTAAACACGCATATACAAAAAGACTATTAAGCACAACCGCGAAGAAACGTATATGATGCCCTTGTTATTCTATAACGCAAAAGTGGCATAGTCAGAACTGTAATCCTCTAGGAGGATCTGGATGAGTCTTTCCACGCTTCAGCATATATAGTCTGACTTCTCTGGCAGATATCACCAATAAATGTCCTGATGTCTTGCTAAAGACACTACAGAAATACATTGTAGCTGTAGGTACCAGAAATATTTGCACTTGAAAACCCCTCCTTTCATTTAAAGAAATTATTGTAGCCTGTTAATGCCTAAGAAACGTTATTCTTATCTTATTCTGAACATTGCTGCAAGAAGACCACCAGGGGAAGTGCGAGCATTTAAACATACTAGGTTTTGTGTGAAAAAATATAATGCATCTTAGCAGCATAGAAGCGCGTTTTAGGATTATAGCCGTAACCTTTTTACTGTCGATAGCTCGAAAGAAGACATTTTTTTCTTCAGTTATCGCAGACTGGATGTTAAATCCTGCGCTTCACAAAGATCAGTGGACTGTCTCATTCGGTCTGAATTTAACATTTAACATTTAACAGAGAGGGTGAGCAACTAAACGTATTTATTTCTTTCCATCATTTTTTTAAATGCAGTAGTTTGAACTTATGCATGCCAAAGCATTTAATGACGAGTCGACAACACTCATCTAACATCATTACCAACGTGGTCGCTAAAACACGATTGTGTTGGCTGATATTTGCTACATATTTGCCGCAATAAAGCAACAGATTCTCTTCTTAATCCCAAAGTTTTCGCCCATTTCTAAATCTTAGTGTACGTAACGGCACTCTGTACTCACCGGCGTAACTTTCCGATGCTGCGTGATGACGCTATGCAGGCCGTTGGCGTACGGCGACATCCGTTTAAATGCGCTTATTGGGGATCGCGTTTTTTATTGGCTAGGCTAATAATTTCTAATGAAGCACTCAAATAAACACTTGAGGAGCTGATTATCTTGTCTAGATGTTCCTTCATCAACTCAGGAAATTTTGCGTCCGCGCAAGTTCTACTTACCGCTAGGACGCTTTCCTACGAAGGGGAAACACGTGCAAGCGCAGAGACCAGTATAACACAAATTCAAAAATTTTTTTCTTGCTTAAAACAAAAAGTAATTTGATAAAAGTTTCTCAGTTTGTAGACAATGGATGTTTCTAATAGATACACTATTTAGCGTATTTTTACCCCGACCACCTCAATGCTAAATTTACGACTAAACATCGGCTAAAACCAACTTTTTTGCAACTTTGTCGCCAGCTGTACAGGCCATTTCACGTTATATCCGTCCCAAATTATTTTTCACTTACAGTACAGCTTTCTGGCAATTAGTTACTATGAAATATAACCTTTCGGTAAAAGTTATCTTTCTGAGAAAAAATTCCCAATATGCACCAAATTTTGCATATTTAGTGCCGTATAAAAATTTCACGGGAACGTAAAGATCGGCAAAACATTTTTTAAGTGAAAAGCCTATCTTCATTCTCAAGGGAAAATTGTGTCCTCGCCTAATTTAAGAAGAGAAAATTTTTTGACAATGCATTTTACGACACATACTTTCGAGCTTTCTAAAAAACTTCACATGTTCCTAGCGGTGCTGAAAAATTTTTTTACGCAAAAATGATTTACAGGATGACTTCTTGCTTTAAAAGGATAGTCCACAATTTTTTTTCAAAGAAATCGCTGATGGTCGAGCGCCAAGGTTGGGACAGTTGGCGTGGAATGACCCATAGTTAATTGAAGGATAAAAAAAAAACAATAATGGAAAATGGGAAAAGGTTAATAAGGCATTTTTTTTTTTGTTACAGAGGAAATTTTATGCTTTTGCTTTTCTTTTTTTCTCCCACGTTTGCAGCATCGTTCATTTTCCTGTTTTATTTCTGCGAAAGCGGAGAAATATGTAACGACCAAGACATGGCGACCATGACGCATTTCCAGCTCCAGCCAATCGCTTCCGGCTCTTGCAGTAAACAAAATCATGGCATTCGATATCTCCGTTACTCCGAGCGAGCTGATTTGGATACGCTCATGGGTATCACGTACGTCTCGGCGCGCGTTCTTTATAGGGCGGATGTCGCGGGAGATTTGAAAACCCTCTAATAACAATCTTTCGGTTCTCGTTCTTCCGCCAGCCTATCTATATTACCACATTTTTTTTTATCCAGCGGCTGTGATATTGCTAAGAAGATGGCTTTCGCGTCTCGATAGTCGGCTCTTGCCGTCGTTGGTGGATCTGGGCCTGTACTCACAACCAAGCACTTACGTTTTATTGTGAATCCTCACTTTTGCATCACCTTCCTGTTACCTACTGATGCCGCATTTCCTTCCGGTGGAGGAAGAAAAGTCCAGAGCGGAAGTATCCCTTAAAAAAGAAGAATATCGTAATAAAGACATTTTCAAATAATCACTTACGCTAGATCTGTTGGTAAGGGCAGCTGTCAGCCAATCGCGAGATCAATCGCGCAAAAGGTTAGCGGGTGAAAGAAGAAACTGGCAGAAAAAGCGCCAACAAGCCTAATTAAACATCGTATTTTACTAAGCTGTATTCCGTCTACAGTGGCACCTTTTTCTCAGCGTTTTTCTCTTCCAAGAAGTTCCACGGACATCGACAAATTCGCAACTATACTAGCCCGACATCGTAAAGTTCGATGTAAAGTACGTTGGATATATTATTGGGGAAGACAGCCGGCCACTGGCAAAATAACACTTGCGAACAAAAAAGCGTCGTTCGTCAATTCGGCCCCTGGAATTCTCGCCTCTGACGACTGCCCGCGCCGCGTGGAAGATATAGTATCTGGATCCCGCGGGGCCTCGCTATATACACCGAATACGACCTTTTTCTTGCAAGTAAGCTCGGGTCTGCAGTATGGGATGACGATACAGGCACTGTGCATGGTGCTCTTTCGTCAGCCGGCGCGTGAACGCGTTTTTAGGACTCGAATCGGCACTCCGCGTGCCAAGTATTATAGCGACAGCAGGGAGCACATGCATACACTTTTGCTCCAGTGAGCGCTCTCACACAATGACTCAGCAGCTATAACGTTCCGCTACTGAGCACGAGGTCGAGGGTTTGATTCCCGGCGCTCGCATTCCCGATGGAGGCGAAAAAAAAAAAAAAAGCAAAAAAAAAGCAAAAAAAAAAAAAAAAAAAAAAGAAAAACCAACCGTAACTCGGGTGCCGAACACTGGGTGCACGTGAAGGAACCTCAGGCGGTCTAAATTAATCCAGAGCCTACCGCTACGGTGTCTCTCATAGCCCTTGGGTTGCTTTGGGTTATTGAAGTCAATCAATCAATCAATCAATCAATCAATCAATCAATCAATCAATCAATCAATCAATCAATCAATCAATCAATCAATCAATCAACCAATCAATCAATCAACACTTACATCAGCGAAATAAAACAAAAATGATGAGCAGCTTCGCTCAATGTGTATGGGATGTATACCAAGATTTCATGTGGGACTGCATGTTCAGCTCTTAGGCGCTCGTTCCTGCGGGCCGCAGAGCCACCACTCTTCTTCTCGTGTTTCATTTCGTGCCTGGGGAGACTCTGTTGCAGCTTATTCTTTCTCCGAATATTCTGAAAATGCGGCGCGCACCCGTAGCGGTTATTGATTATGGAAATAGGTTCAAACTGTGCACTTTATTGACGCTGATTTCTTTTCGTCATTGTCATTTTTTCATCATGTTCTTCATCTTTCGACGTTTAACCGCTGCGACCTGCTTATTCTCCTGCTTCTTTGGTGTCGTGGTAATATTTTCATATGACCAGATGTGAAAACACAACCGGTTATTACTTTTTTTTGCTTATTGTTATTAGTTTAGGCAGACAGATGCTCGGTTGTGACAATCGTTTGACTAAATATATGGACACTGTCACGAGGTTCGTAATATGACATGCTAGTATTTGTTACAGGCGTGTTATTTCGGCGACGATTCGTTGCAAACACTGTCGCCGGTTCGGTTACGGGCGGGTGATTATTTTCGTTATTGTATAATTATGTTTTTAGTTTGCAGCGGCTCTCCCCTTTCTGTGCTACTTATTATGATTTGACTTTTATAAGCTACGGTGGCAAGCCGCTGCTGTTGGAAATAGGGTGTTTTACATAACATTGCTCTCACGGTAATAGACGCCATAAAAGAAAGAGCAGAAAAGAAAAAAAAAGCTACACAGTTAAGGCATTGTAACTCTGACTTGCAGTATTAGGCTTTGAATGCTGTGGTACCCATTATTCTTTTTTTTTTGTTATTGGATTGAAACAGACCACGTGTTCTTCTGCGTTATGTTTCGCCAACATCGCATCACTGTAAAGCTTTCACCATGCAGCTTTCACTGTGAAATGATCGACGGGTATAGCTCGTTGTGTGTATCATGCCACCTGGAGTGTCAAAAGGATCACGGCGGCCATGACGTCATTGATGATTTCGACCATCCGCAGTGCGGCAGATCATAGCGTTCGAATTTAGTTTCCGTTACATGTGAAGGAACCACCGAGAGGTGGAGGGGGGGGCGGGGGCACACACTATATTGGACATACGTCCCTGTATGCCCAATATATATGCGATGGGGACACCGCCTATATTGCGAAATACGCCCCACGCGTGATCCGAGATGTATGGAAATCGTCGCGCGAAGGCACAAAAATAACGCACGCTTGGCCGATTGTGTATATATATATATATATATATATATATATCATTCTGGAATCGATTTTACAGGCTGTCAATAAATACGTCTCGTGAGCGAAAGCTTGTGGCGGTGGAGAACGTCAAACGTGGGTTTATGGGTTTCGGCTTGTATAAGACACGCGGACTAGTTAGCGCCTTTCGAATAATACGACGATCAATTCGTTCAATTCATGTATCCTTATTTTTGGCACCGCCTCTTGCGCAACCTTCCATGCATGTCGTCAATTGTACGTCTTTTCTGTTGTGCGATTCGAAGTACCATCGAAGCCAGCAGACAAGGACTCCTAGGAAGACAGGACAGGTTGAGTCTTTTTTTTTCTTTTTTTTATTGAAATGTAGAAACGCTACATGTAGATGTAGAATTGAACGCGAACATGTGCATTTGACAACTGTTGCTGAACTGTATACCGTGTGTCCCAACTAACCTTAGCCAAGCTAATCAATGAAAAAAAGACAAAAAAAAAAAGACTTAGAAAACGCGGTGCAAGATACAATTACAAGACCTACGGCGTTCGGTTGCCAGAGTTCTGACAACCGAGCACCATAGGTCTTAAAATCGTATCTCACACCGTGTTTTACATCGAAACTGTCTATGGCTAGGGTTTTATGCATTTTTCGTGTCCGTAACCAGATCTGCGCGTGCAAAAACTCAGCTCCCGAATTTGATTAAAAATCGCTTCATTCTATGCAAAAGCGTATACGTCTCATCACTTGGATATGCATTTTCAGCAGGTTAGTTACCAGTGGGCACCATTTTCAAAATCAGTAGACTCTCAGGTAGATAATAAGGGTTTCTCAAAGATTTGCCGCTGTGCGACCCGCGTCGTCCATGTGTACGCTCGCACCGCCCTCTCGTTGTCCGCGTTCCAAGCGCTTGCGTGCCTAGTTTCCTTCCGCTCTCCCGGCGTGGCGGTCCCGTCGCGCGTGTCTAGTTTCCTCGGGGTCCCCGAGGTGGCGGTAGTCTTCCACGCGAATGTACGCCGCCGATCAAAACAAAAGTGTGTGCGTGTGTCTTTCTTCGGGATGACCGCCGTTGCCGCTCAAGAGAAAAAAAAAAAAATTGCTCATACCTCTGATCTAAATTCTGTTTCACCTCTATGTCGTGTGCTAAGCTGCTTCGCTGGTAATCCACCTTCACCGTAGTGGAATGGCGCGTGATTTTTTCTCATCTCTTTTTTCTTTTCTTTTTTTTTTTCGTTGAACAACTTTGCTAACGTTAGCTGGGACACCCTGTATGTACCTGTGACGTTTGTATTTGAAGCTATAAAGTAATGAAGGACTCTGCTATAATACAAACTGCTTGGTCTTGTTCATACCATACTAGCGCGAGCGGTCATGAGATAACCGCTGGTAGCTGTGGTACATAGCACGTAATCGCCTCGTAGGCAACATCGGGCGCCGTCCAAGTAGCCTGTGATTCGCGGGAATTAATGAAAATATGTCCGGTGGACGTTCGATAGGCCGCGTCACTGTGTCTTTTGAACGGGACAAAGGATACTTTATGCCCGCATTTCACAGGTACCGCAGCGGCCACTAAGTGACGTACACCGAGCTCGTCTCATTGGCAGTGTGGAGGTAGTATAGGTGCTTCTTGGTCGTGTTTCAGGAGATGTTGGCTCCTGTATACGTTGCACAGCCTGCTCCTCTTTCTTTTGTTAGATATATATGTGCACAAAACGTTGCAAGTGTTACAAGAATCGATGAGAGGGAAATGTAGTGTCATTATACTTGACTGTAAAGATCAGCACCAGGCAAATATTTTTATGCGGTTCAGAAAAAAACAAATGTACTGCTGTCAGAATTGTTTGGGACCCTTCAACACTATTGTTGGGCCCCAGATAATGTGCGAAGTTCACTGTACGACGTCTAGAGTGCATTGCATGCTATACTTGTGCAGTTGGAAGTCATGCTGTCAGGTCCTTCACGAGTGTCACGTTCCAAGCACGACACTCGCGAACGCGGCAACGTGGACCCAGAAGGAAAAAACGCGAAAATAAGAACATGCACGACTACATTCTTCTCTCTCCGTATTATTTCTACATTTAGATTAAAGCAACATGTATAGGGCATCGTAAAACAAAGTCGTAGGGGAGTGCCTCCGGCTATACTCCTGTAATTCCTCCGCGATACGGCGCTGGAGTGCGAACGGTGTGATACGTGCGCGGGCTAGCAGCGCGCGCGAAACGGGATGGGATGGCGCACAACATGCTGCATTTAGGTTGAACTCCGTCATCCTCACAAAACATACAGCCAACACATACAGCCTTCACTGTATGTGTTGTGACGGAATTTACACTCTACTGCGCTTGCGTGTTAAGTGGCGCTCGGGCGGAGCTTTTGTCGGCAGCTTTTGCAAGGTTAGATCCGCCTGCAGCCAGCAACACCCCTCCCCAACATCGCGCCGTCCAATCTCGGAGGCTGTTAGTGGAGCAAGGAGGTTATTTGGAGTGGAAGAAGGAAACGAGGGTGCTCCGCGCCCCACAGGGCGCGGAGCTCCTTCTAGATTAAAAATTCGGATCTTAAAGGCTATGCTTTTGCTAAGTGAATGCGGCGGAAGCGATTTCGAGAGCCGGAAGCACGTCATAGACGTCGAATTCTGTTAAAAGAGAGAGAGAGAGAGAGAGAGAGAGAGAGAGAGAGAGAGAGAGAGAAAGGAACACTTTTCCAGAAATTATCAAAGATGATGGCCAAGGTAAGCGAATAGCTTATGCGGACCGCAGAAATCGAATGCAGACGCTAGCAATACTTCCGGGGCCGTATTTTACAAAAAAGCTCTTACGCTACAGCTAGGGCTCCGTGTTTTCGGATAAATCCGAAAAAAATCGGATAAACACTCGCCGGTAAATTTTTTTACAATTCGTATTTATCCGATAAACTCCGATTTTAACGGCCAATATGACCCTGTTCCGTTCTATATCGAAAGGGCATGCTCTAAGCAGTCATTGATACATCGGCCTGTTTGGCCGATATAAACTTTACCTCACGTCAACAGTATCTTGTAGACCACACCCATCGCACATTTACCAAAGGGCTTGTCGCGCACGGAGCGAGAGATGTATGACCGCTCAACGACTGTCGCAGACCTTCATGGATACTACGCTGCTGTCGCTGAAAAGTGGAGACAGACAGTTGGGAGAGGAACCTTTTACATGCACTCCAGCACACCAGTGAATCGTTTTGGTATAGCGTTCAAATTATGAATCTAAATGTGAAGCATGAGTTACCCCGCGCATTCGAAACCTATGCGCCGATTTTTAAGTTAGTGTTTCTTGAAACTGACGGACATGAGCCAACTCATGAGTGATTTTGCGAACTATCAGAGCTAATTAATCAGTAACATTGTTGAACCCCTGTCGCTTTGGAGACTTCACACTGTCCAGTGGCCAGTGCTCTCTAGCAGCGCGCTGAGTCTTCCAGCGCAAACGTTGAAACTGACTTTTCAAAGCTGAGAATCATCAATCGAAAGGAGCGTGCTTCCATCAGTGACAGCACCCTCGTAAAGCGTCTATTACAACAAGCTTTAAGGTTGTAATACGCACAAACATAGGTGTTTTGTGGTCAAGTATTTGTGCTTGAGTTTATACGTGTTTGGGTGTTCAAACCTTCCAGACAACAAAAATACGCTTCGTGTGTTCTGATGTTTTCGTGTTCAGATATCATTTCATCTAAGAATTTGGAGTATTGAGAATAATGCAAAATTGAACTCTGAATTTCGGGGAATTGGGGATTTACGAGAAATAAACTCCGATAAACTCCTAATTTCCGCCAGAAAATACACTCCGAAAAACGCCCTCCGAATTTCAAGAAAAATAAACTCCGAAAACACGGAGCCCAAGCTATAGCCTAGAAATTGTTCGTAAGAGAAATATTCAGCCAGTCCTGATGCCTGCGATATTCTTAGCGAAGCTGGCCAGCCAATGACGAAGATAACTTACAAGGGGAAAACTTAGTCAATTCGGCCCCACAATCTTCTGCGAGTTTTGACTGGAATTAGACATATATTGCCGGCCTTCCAATACCTAGCGCAGTAAGGACGAGGGACAAGTCGAGACAGGACAAGCGCCTCCTTTCAACAGAGGTTTTAATGCAGATCCTGAGTGCATGCATGCATGCATGCATGTATGTATGTATGTATGATGTATGTATGTATGTATGTATGTATGTATGTATGTATGTATGTATGTATGTATGTATGTATGTATGTATGTATGTATGTATGTATGTATGTATGTATGTATGTATGTATGTATGTATGTATGTATGTATGTATGTATGTATGTATGTATGTATGTATGTATGTATGTATGTATGTATGTATGTATGTATGGTAATGTATGTTGTATGTATGTATGTATGTATGTATGTATGTATGTATGTATGTATGTATGTATGTATGTATGTATGTATGTATGTATTATATATATGTATTAATATATATATATTATATATATAGTATTATGTATATATGTTGTACCGGAGCACATCGGCACCAGCTCTGTGCCAGCCAGTGTGTGGAAGAAGACGTTGACGATCGTGTGGTTCGCGCTAGGTCGGTTTTCAACGATCCGGCTTGTTAAACCGCTTTATCAAGTCTACCTGCAAAATACTCTTGTTGCATTTGGTGGAAGTGCTGGGTCGTCCCCTTCAGCGTCCTGGAACTCCGCAGCCGTACGCTACCATCTGCCTTCACAATGACCGAGGACGCCGGACCCTCGCGAGCTTCTCCCGCTCCCACACCTGTCGTGTGCTCTGGGGTGCTTCATCTGCGTGATCCTCCAGTCTTCAGTGGCACTGACGATCACGACGTGGAAGACTGGCTGGCCGAGTATGAACGTGTTAGTGCACACAACAAGTGGGATGACCGCGACAAGTTGACTCATGCCATCTTTTATCTTACCGGCGTGGCCCATCTGTGGTTCAAGAACCACGAGGCTGATTTTACCACCTGGTCAGCTTTCAAAGAGACCCTCGTTTCGTTTTTCGGTCGGCCAGCGGTGCGCAAGCTTCGCGCTGAACACAGCCTCCGCGGACGATCTCAACAAATTGGTGAGACCTTCACAAGCTACATTGAGGATGTCATCGGCCTCTGTAGGCGAGTGAATGCGTCCATGTCGGAACCTGACCGAATCAAACACATCATGAAAGGCATCGACGATGACGCTTTTCATATGCTCGTGGCCAAAAACCCACAGAGCGTTACTGAAGTCATTGAACTTTGCCAAAGTTTTGACGAGCTGCGTAAACAGCGCATCTCCACACGTCGCCCTGGAATGCAAACGGCTGACCTTTCAGCTTTGGCTCCCAGCAGCGCTGGTTTTGATTACACCTCGTTGCTGCCTCAAATTCAGCAATACGTACGTGAGGAAGTTGCACGTCAGCTCTCTCTTGTGGCATCGGTCACTGAGCCTCTCCCCCCACTGGACCAGTCGCTTCGTCGGGTTATCCAGACGCAAGTTGCTGAGGCCCTCCCGTCCCCCGCTTCGCCGCCGCACGTTACGGCGCCGCCGCAAGTAACGGCGCCGCTAACTTATGCTGAGGCCCTTACACGATCTCATGCCCAACCGACGCCAGTCCCATCCAGCCCAGCCACCAACTTCTACACTCCGCCAAGTCCGGTACGGCCGGTTTACGTACCGTTCTCGCATCCGAGACCACCTCTAAACCCCTGGCGCACTCCGGACAACCGGCCAGTGTGCTACGCTTGCGGTATTCCGGGACATGTTGCGCGCTTCTGTCGCCGCCGCGGACTCTATTTTCGCGATGGCGCTCCCAACCTTAGCCATGTCCCTCAGCAAGCTACACACCGTCTTACATCTGACGCCACGGACTCGTATTCACGTCGCCCCGCCTTCAGTTCACGCCGATCTCCTTCTCCCCGCCGCCGCTCCCTTTCCCCCATGCTTCGCCGTTCCAACCATGACCAGGAGGAAAACTAACAGCCGCAGTTCCTGAGGCAAGAACTGCGCCGTCGTCGAAATTTGCAAGGCCTCTTCTTTCGCCGCCTAACGAGATTGTAGTGTTTATAGACGGTGTCGCGACGAACGCTCTTGTCGACACAGGAGCAGCTGTTTGTGTGATTAGTGAGATTCTCTGCCGCAAACTGAACAAAGTGACGACTCCGCTTTTTGATATTTCGCTACGCACAGCGAGCTCGCAGCACGTCAAGCCTTCGGCCACCTGCACCGCTCGTGTTTTAATTCAAGATGCGCTCTACATTGTCGAATTTGTCGTCCTTTCTCATGCATCGCACGCCGTTATCCTGGGCTGGGACTTCCTTTCCGCGCATCATGCAGTGGTCGACTGCGCACGTGCACAACTCGCCTTGTCTCCGTTCTGTACCGCAACCGACGATGACCCTCGCCCGTCTGCTAAAGTGGTTGTCGCTGCTGACGTCATCATCCCTGCCTTCTCTGTCGCCTTAGTGTCCGTCACCTGTGACGCTGTCCCCAATTCAACTGCACTTTTTGTACCGTCTGAGGAATGTGCGCGTCGCCGGAACGTTGTCCTACCGTTCGCAGTCGTCTCACTTGATGATGATTCCAGTGCAGTTTATGCGTGTAATCCGTTTCCCTGCCCTTCAACTCTATTACATGGCGAATCTGTTGGGCGTCTCGACACTTTTGATGCCATCTTTCCGTTTGATGCGCCTTGCGATACGACACCACTGCCTATCGATGCCGTCACTTCTGCCGCCGCTCCCGCCTCACCAGACCACGACGTCTTGTTGCGCAGCGTCGATAACGCGCTCCCGCAAGCTCAGCGCAATCAGCTCGTTCAACTCCTTGACCGTTTTCGGACCTCTTTCGACCTCGGCCAACCTTGTTTGGGGCGCACGTCAGCGGTTGTTCACCATATTGACACCGGTCACCATGCTCCACTGCGTCAGCGTCCCTACCGAGTGTCACAATCCGAACGCAGCGTCATCAGTGAACAAGTCGATGACATGCTGCAACGCGGCGTGATCCAGCAGTCACACAGTCCTTGGGCTTCTCCGGTCGTACTGGTGCGGAAAAAGGACGGCTCAATCAGATTTTGCGTGGATTACCGCCGACTAAACAAGATCACACGTAAGGATGTTTATCCTCTACCACGAATAGACGATGCTCTCGATTGTCTACAAGGTGCCGAATTTTTTTCTTCCCTGGATCTTCGCTCTGGATACTGGCAAGTGCCGATGGCTGCAGCGGACCGTCCAAAAACGGCTTTTGTGACCCCTGACGGGTTATACGAATTTAATGTGATGCCCTTCGGCCTGTGTAACGCGCCTGCGACTTTCGAGAGGATGATGGATTCTATCCTCCGGGGACTTAAGTGGCGTACCTGTCTTTGCTACTTAGACGACATAGTTGTCTTTTCTCCCAATTTTGCATCTCATCTCGATCGCCTCGAGCAAGTTCTTGAGTGTCTCACGGCCGCTGGTTTGCAATTAAACTTGAAGAAATGCCATTTTGGTGCCAGACAGCTTACGATTCTAGGCCACGTCGTTTCACAAGAGGGAATCCTACCAGACCCCGCCAAACTGCGAGCCGTTGCCGAGTTTCCCAAGCCAGCCACTCTTAAAGAGCTCCGTAGCTTCATCGGCTTGTGCTCTTATTTTCGGCGTTTCATCCGTAATTTCGCCTCTATTATCGCCCCCTTGACTCAGCTACTTGCCAGCAGCGCTGACCTCTCGGCATGGAATCCCGATTGCGACGAGTCATTTACGACGCTCCGCCGGCTCCTTACGTCCCCTCCAGTACTGCGCCACTTCGATCCCAATGCGCCTACTGAAATTCACACGGACGCTAGCGGTGTCGGTCTTGGTGCCATCCTCGCCCAACGCAAAGACGGCTATGACGAGTATGTCGTTGCATATGCCAGCCGTACCCTAACAAAGGCAGAGTCGAACTATTCTGTAACGGAAAAGGAATGTTTGGCAATTATTTGGGCAATCAGCAAATTCCGTACTTACCTTTACGGACGCCAATTTGACGTTGTGACTGACCACCATGCCTTATGCTGGTTGTCATCTATGAAAGACCCCACTGGCCGCCTCGCTCGTTGGGCTTTACGCCTTCAAGAGTATGACATACGTGTTATTTATCGCTCGGGACGCAAACATTCAGACGTCGATGCCCTATCCCGTTCTCCGCTTCCGTCTGACCCTTACTTTGTTTACAAACTTCCACCTGCGATTCGTCGTCCCTCAGCATCACCGACATGCCGGCCGAGCAACGCAAGGATCCCTGGATCGCTTCTCTGCTTGACGTTCTCTCTCACCGTTCGCTTGAATCTGTTTCACGCACCATTCGTCGTCAAGCGCATCACTTTGTCGTTCGTGAAGGCTTGTTGTACCGCCGCAATTACCTAACCGATGGCCGCAGATGGCTGCTTGTTATCCCCCGTCATCTGCGCTCGGACATATGCACCGCCTTCCACGATGATCCTCAATGCGGCCACGCTGGCGTATTCAAGACCTACTCCCGCCTACGCCTGAGGTATTACTGGCGCGGCATGTATCGATACATTCGCCAGTACGTGCGATCATGCCTTTCGTGCCAACGCCGCAAGACTCCCCCTCATAGCACCGCTGGTCCTCTACAACCTTTACCGTGCCCTACAAGACCATTTGACCGTGTTGGCATTGATCTTTACGGTCCCCTCCCCAACACTCCTGCGGGCAACCGGTGGATCATTGTCGCCGTCGACCATCTCACACGGTACGCTGAAACATCTGCGCTGCCAGCTGCCACCGCGATAGACGTCGCTCGCTTCCTTCTTCGCCGCCTCATTTTGCGACACGGTGCGCCCCGTGAATTATTAAGCGATCGTGGCCGCGTCTTTCTCTCAAACGCTATCGAGGCACTGCTCCAAGAATGCCGCATTGTTCACCGCACCACCTCTGCGTACCATCCGCAAACAAACGGCATGACGGAGCGTTTCAACCGCACCCTTGGAGATATGCTTGCGATGTACGTGTCCGATGATCACTCCAATTGGGACCGGGTGCTCCCCTTCGTCACGTACGCCTATAACTCTGCGCCACAAGCTACCACCGGCTTCTCTCCTTTTTTTCTTCTATATGGACGTGAACCATCCTGTTCCATGGACACCATTCTCCCCTACCGACCCGATGTCTCTGAAGCCTCGCCCGTTTCCGAAGCGGCTGCTTATGCTGAAGAGTGTCGTCAACTGGCTCGCTCGTTTACCGCGCAAGACCAATGTCGCCAAAAATCTCGCCATGACGAATCCGCATCTAGCGCCCACTATTCCCCGGGAATGCTAGTTTGGCTCTGGGTCCCGTCCACTACTCCCGGCCTTTCGACCAAGCTTCTCTCGAATTACCACGGTCCCTACCGAGTAGTCGAGCAAACATCTCCGGTCAACTACATCATCGAGCCGCTCGAGCCATCTTCCGACCACCGCTGCCGAGGGCGTGAAACAGTTCACGTCACTCGGCTGAAACCGTGCTACGACCCTCCTGTGCTGTCAATCCCCTAAGTCGCCAGGTTGGCTCCTTTCTGCGTGGGGAGTGATTGTACCGGAGCACATCGGCACCAGCTCTGTGCCAGCCAGTGTGTGGAAGAAGACGTTGACGATCGTGTGGTTCGCGCTAGGTCGGTTTTCAACGATCCGGCTTGTTAAACCGCTTTATCAAGTCTACCTGCAAAATACTCTTGTTGCAATATATATATATATATATATATATATATATATATATATATATATAGGAAAATCAGAAGCACAACTTCGCGGTTATCTTAGGTTATTATTAACCCAACAGTTTCGGTCGGTGGACCGACCTTTTCAAGGTCGGTCCACCGACCGAAACTGTTGGTTAATAAGAAACCTAAGAAGGTCGGTCCACCGACCGAAACTGTTGGGTTAATAATAAACCTAAGATAACCGCGAAGTTGTGCTTCTGATATTCCTAAATACGCTTGGCCCATTGAAAAATCCGGTTACTACTATATATATATATATATATATATATATATATATATATATATATATACGTACCCATCTTAATCTACAGAGAGAAGGAAGGAAAACTGCCAGGTGCCGTCTATGTCAATTGTCAAGAATGCAAGCTCTTTCTTTGATAAAGCTACTGTCTTTAAAACTATTTCTTTGATACAGCTCCCAATACCGTAGTGAGGCCGATCGGTAACTGAGACCGAACGCAGCCGCGAGAAAGGCCTATATACGTCTCACGTGTCACCTTCGGATTCGCAGATGTCCGTGCCGGCGATTACGTTGGAACTAACGAACTGGGGCTGCTGGCGTGGCTCGGTCCTATATTGACGGCTGCTGCCGGTCGAAGAAATACACGAAGGCGCAGTGCGGTGGTCATACACCGTAGTGGCCGTGCCGCGGTGCACCGTACAGTTCGCGGTCAATCGAAGTTCGCGGGGTTTGAGTAGGGCTGGACACCCCTTTGCGGTGGCGGGGATCGTTAGAGAGAGAGAGAGAGATGTCGTGCGTGGGCGCAGTCACGTTTCCATTCGCATGGATCCGCCCGGCGGCAAGTTGGGGACGTCGTCTAGACGCGTCGGCGCCTCTTGCGCGATCTCGCTGTTTCTTCACTTCACGGAGCGTGAGGCGAGCGCGCGGCGTCGACGCTGTTGCTGCCACCGACGTCACTATATGGATGTCCTGCTGCCACGCCAAGCCTGACGCGCGTGCGATCGAGAAATAGGCTTCTCCTATTTCTATTATTTTCTTTTTTCTTTTTTTTTTTTGCCGGTTTGGTACTGCATTATTGACAGTGAAGGGCGTCCTTCATTCTCGGATGTCACTGTCGCTCGGTCTATACAGGAAACTGTATTCTCATCGGTTATTTCAACCACACTGCTCCACCGCAAAACTAAACAATATCGATAAAAAGTTTATTCTCTTCAAAACTTTTTGGAAGGAAAGAAGGATCTCAAGTAATATGTATATTGAGGTAGAGTCATCGTTCAGGGTCGTCTGAACACGCACGCACGCACACACACACACACACACACACACACACACACACACACACACACACACACACACACACACACACACACACACACACACACACACACACACACACACACACACACACACACACACACACACACACACACGCACACACACACACACACACACACACACACACACACACACACGCACACACACACACACACACACACACACACACACACACCCACACACACACACACACACACACACACACACACACACACACACACACACACACACACACACACACACACACACACACACACACACACACACACACACACACACACACACACCTAATTACGATGAACATCCATTATCTCCTAAAGGGCTGAGGCCACATTTACGGGCGTCAGTGCGGCGGCGCCGCGTTTGCGCCAGCTGGCCTCTGGTAACCCAATTGACGCCGTGTAGCTCGGTGACGTACTTTCCTAATGCTCTCCCGGCAAGCAGGCAGCGGCGGCCGTATCTCAAACGCCGCCAGCCTCGGTGCTGCGCGCTCGGCTCTAGCCCAGCCCGCCAGGCGTGGGCGGGAACCGCCGCCATGGAGTCTCTGTTTACGTAGTAGGTCAGCGTCTCCTCGCGCTCGCGTCTCCTAGCTCCCTCGCATCGTACTCTCCTTCCTTTTACTCCTCGCGTCTTTCGCGCGCGTTGTTCTTCGCGCCGATCTGTCCACTGGGCGCAGTGCATCGGAGAGCTCGCTTGACCCTCGAAACGACAGCTATTCTTCAGTTCCGTGCCCCGGGGGACGGGAAATAAGAAAAACAGAAGAAGGGGCTGCCCGCTTTCCTATTCTGAGAATTGTATATGAAAAACTCGGAGGCTCCCTCGACCGCCGCACCGATTCCGTTTTCGTTTTCCGGCGCTCTCGCCTCGCGAGTCAACTACGCTCGTTCCCTATAGCGAGCGCGCTTTGCATTCCGCGCGAGTCGACGGAATAATAAATGCGCGCTGCCCTTTTCCGTGCCGTTTGCGTATGCGTTCAGCATTCTGCGTGCATGTATCGTGTATCGCGTGTAGTGCGGACTGGAGCGGCGAGCAAATCCCCCTGACTGCCGAGTGCACGAGCTCCGTGTTCATCAGAGGTCGCTGTGGCAGGGTGTATACAACGGATGACATGGAGTGCGGTGAGTGCAGATCGGCACCTGCAGCTCGTGGTTACAAATGGTACCTAACTATTACAGAGGGCTGTTTTTTTTTAAAAAAAGCGCATAGTAAACTGGGCAAGTTGGCACCGATTCATGTTCGAAGGACAGCGCGAAACCCTACACACAGGACGAAAGAAAAGCGCAGAACGAGAGAACTAATCGCTGTCATGTCGTTCTTTGATCTTGGGTAGGTTTTCGGACTGCCCTTCGAACATGATATTTTAAAGGAGGCAAAAATTCGGCACGCATGAAAGAAAGAAGAAAGAAAGAAAGAAGAAAGAAGAAAGAAAGAAGGAAAGAAAGAAAGAAAGAAAGAAAGAAAGAAAGAATGAGGCAGAAATATTTGTAAAAGTGGACGACATCGTATTCTTGGAGTAGATATTTGTTTGCTCCTCCCTTCAAGAGTGAAATTATAAAAGGCGCAAAAGTTCGCTCACGCAAGAAACAAAAAAGAAAAGGTAACCTTCTTATAAGGAGCAACATCGAATTTTTGAAACAGCCTTTTGTTTGTTTCGCTTGAACGCCCTGTAATGTGACATAGCCTTGTCTTCTTTCTTTCTTTGTCTTTTTATATTTGTTTCTCGCCGTGACCTTCTGACGCGTCAATACGCGGAGGTCTCGCGAAATGAAATAAAGGATAAATACAGGGCGGCGGCCTAATTTTGTTCTTGCGTGTTCAGATGATATATAACGATCAGCGCAAACAAAGACGAGGACTATAAAAAGGACTCGACACACGCGTAGCACCGACTGTGAATTGAAGTCTTGTTCTTTTCCTTTATTGTTATTATTTTTTTTCAGTGCGTCTCACATCGATACAGCGCACCTTTTTGAGCGACAGCGAGACAACATTAAAACCAGAACACGAGAACGAAACAATTAAACGCCGTCGGACGGATCGAAGCAATCTTACGCAGTTGCATTTCTTCTGTTGGCTGCTGAAGTGGAGTGAAGCTCTTTCGCTGCTCTTGAAATGGCTTTATCAAAGTTACCTGGCGGAGCTCATAGGTGAATGATTGAAAAACTGGAACTTCAAAAAAAAAAAAAAAAAGCAGAAACAAATAAAGAAAAAAGGTAGTGCTACAGGACCAGACTCGTAAAGGCTTTAGTTACCCATTTATTTGGCGATACCGGAAATGGCAACTTTCCGTCACTGGTTTTCGATTTTCATTTGAACAGACTGAAATGACACGAAGGAACAGAAAAAAACAACAACAACAAATGCAGATTCAACGCCCATTTTTGGAACATACGTGAACCGAAGCTTTCGTGAAGCGGGTAATTAAACGCTATAATAATGTTCATTTTCTGCAATGCGTTTTGACAAATCAGCAAGACGCGAGAACCACACCACCGGCCGCATGATCCACGCGACCACGGATCACCCCCAGGGCTTATATATAGTGGTTAATCGCTATAAATCATCAACGGTCCAGCTCAACCTGGTCAACCGAGCGAGAAGGGCAGCTAAGGCCGCTGGGCTCCTGGACTGAGGGGACCTCGCCAGAAATCATCAATCAAATTTAGAGAAATATAGAATGGCCCCAGACCCTTAAGGCACTACTGGTAATAAATCACTTCCAGCGCTTGTCGAATGGGTGCCGCAGTACAGTTAACCTGCCAGGGGGGGGGGGGGGGGGAGCCCCTCCTTACAAATTGAGGGGGGGGGGGCGCCGAGCACCCCCTAACTTTAAGCACTGATTACACCCGTCGCCTGAATCGGCCCACTTTGCATCACGCCCGTCTCCGTGATCGGCCCAGTTTACTGTGCCCACCTTACTCGGCAAGACGCCGACCAAGCAGATGCGCAAAACCCCGGGAAAGAAGGCACAGAAAGCATCCCTTCACTAAAGGAATTACGAGCATGAAGGCGCATATTTGTTGTGTACTGTGAATATTTAGGTATCGCTTGTTGTTTCGCCACGTCATTCCGTTCAGAACAAGACCGGCAACCGGCTCATACCGGCAGGGGTAGCGCAGATTCGGGCTACATATAACTCGATTCGTTATATGCATGGGGTCATTATATATGGCTGTCCTGTGCGGGAGCCATTAGATACGACAGCAGCACCCAGCAGCAGCAGCAGCCACGGCCAGGGAAGTCCGGGAGAGTTTGCCTTTATAGAAAGCTTCGCTTTTACGCCCACTCATCTCAGCTTGCTACCGGTCCAGTCTGACTTGTAGCGTTCGTCCGTGCAAGTGCCATCGTGCAGCGCTGCTGACGTGGCGTCCATTGTTCCTTCTTCTGATGAAATTTCGGAAACGTCCGAAGTGGGTGCCACAACTCCTTTCCAATCTCGACTAGAATTACACTTCGAAACAGCTGGTGGCGTTTTATCCTAGCCATTGCAAAAAAGAAAGAACGAAAGAGAAAGAAAGAAAGAAAGAAAGAAAGAAAGAAAGAAAGAAAGAAAGAAAGAAAGAAAGAAAGAAAGAAAGAAAGAAAGAAAGACTGATCATATTCTTATTTTAAGCTTACGCACATGTGTGTGTATGGGAAACGAAAGTATATATAGAACTGTGGCCGCGGCCCTAAACGGAATGTGAATTTCAATATCTTCGACGGGAGTGACAGTTTAATTTTGTAAGCTCGCAGAATGCCCATCCATGTATGTTCGCCGCTTTTTAACCTAGAAACCTTAATACCGAATGCAGTAGCTGCATGAAGTTTTAACCGTAGTGTATGCAGATTTTATGTAAGCGCGCGAAGTGGTTTGTGGCTCCGTGCGTATACGTCTTGCACAGTGAACGCAAAGTCGCACGTCGCGTTTCGATGCGTTTACTTTACATTCTGTGTGCCGAGTATTTGCCATAGAGTGTGTCACCAGGCTCATGCATTTCGGTTATACGGTGCTCGTTAGTAAATATGTACTGTTGGCTGTTTATTCTGAATAGCCAGCTGGCGCATATAGGACTGAAACACGAAAGGACAGACACGGACGAATAGTTTTGTAACCGTTTATCTTCCAGTGATTTTCATGCTCTGGCTGGCTATGATCAATATCAAATCTCCCCATTAATTTATATTTATTCTTGCATACTCAGTTCGAGACATTCTGCAAATTTCGGCGGAAAAAATAGAAATTTGTCAAGGAAATCAACACGGAAATATTGAACAGGACGGAGTTTTTTTTTTGCATTTGATGTATGTTAAAAAAAACCTTCATCAGCCGCGAAAAAAAGTCAGTTCTAACAGAACCCGCCGCGTTATACCTTTGTGGCTACGAAATTGCGCTGCTAAGCTCGAGGTCGCCGGTTCGATCCCGGCTGCCCGTGGCGTCCGCATTTCGATGGGCGGCGAAATGCAAAAACACCCGTGTACTTAGATTTAGGTGCACCTTAAAGAACCCTGGCTGTTCAGAATTAGTCCGGAGTCCCCCACTATAGCGTGCCTCATAATCAGATCATGGTTTTGGCACGTGGAACCCCTAAACACAACTAAATTTAAAAAATTTAGCACTATCAGAGGCTTGGCTCGTACACCCTAGCCATCAGTGCGCTTTTTTTCTTTTTCTTTCTTTCTTTTTTTACGGAAGGCGGGAATGAAAAGCACCGATACAATTGATCTTCTTTTCTGACTCATTATCGGAGCTCGCCGTACTTCTGCCGCCAGGAATAATTGAATGAGCCATATCATTCAAGCGCAAAGGCTACTGTGGAAATTGGAATAATATGCAAATGCCTCGGTGGAGTACACGCATGCTTTTTAATTTTATTTGTTTTGGGGTTCTCTTCTCACGCTATTGTCATAAAGAGATTTTTTTTTCATCGGGCCTGATTTGCATACTACTAATGGCCAACAGTCTGCTTTATTCCCAGCTTCCTGCAGTCGCGAGACTTCACTCTCGTCTGTGGTGCTCCTTGCCTCAGTTTGTGTTTGACGTGTTGCGTTATGTCTCGCAGTGCTAGAACCTTTTCTCTTGCCATTTATGTATTTATTAAGATGATGTCTATCCCGGTATTTTGTTTATTTTGCATGCTGTTAGCGTGTCTTGACAACAACAACAACAACAACGACGACGACAATAACGACAAAGACAACGACCAAGACAATAACGACAAAGACAACGACCAAGACAATAACGACAAAGACAACGACCAAGACGATAACGAGAAAGACAACGACCAAGACAATAATGACAAAGACAACGACCAAGACAATAACGACAAAGACAACGACCAAGACAATAACGACAAAGACAACGACCAAGACAATAATGACAAAGACAACGACCAAGACAATAACGACAAAGACAACGACCAAGACAATAATGACAAAGACAACGACCAAGACAATAACGACAAAGACAACGACCAAGACAATAACGACAAAGACAATAACGACAAAGACAACGACCAAGACAATAACGACAAAGACAATAACGACAAAGACAATAACTGCAAGGACAATAACGACAAGGACAATAACGACAAGGACAATAACGACCAAGACAATAACGACAAAGACAATAACGACAAAGACAATAACGACAAAGACGACAACGACAAAGACGACAACGACAAAGACAATAACGACAAAGACAATAACGACAAAGACAATAACGACAAAGACAATAACGACAAAGACAATAACGACAAAGACAATAATGACAAGGACAATAACGACAAGGACAATAACGACCAAGACAGCGACCAAGACAATAACGACAAAGACGACAACGACAAAGACGACAACGACAAAGACGACAACGACCAAGACGACAACGACCAAGACGACAACGACCAAGACGACAACGACCAAGACAATAACGACAAAGACAAAAACGACAAAGACAATAACGACAAAGACAACAAAGACGATGACAAAGACAATAACGACAAAGACAATAACGACAAAGACAATAACGACAAAGACAATAACGACAAAGACAATAACGACAAAGACAACGACCAAGACAATAACGACAAAGACAAAGACAACTACAACAAAACAACAACAACACTAAAAAAATGACGACGACGACGATGGAGGGACGCGAAAGTCAGTTTAGATCCACTCAACATCAGCGCTCTCGCTTGAAACTGGACTACATTTGTATCGCCGCCTTTGACATCCGTCGAATAGCTTCCGACATGATCGATATTTGCCTTTATACTTGTGAAAGTGTTCATGCTCACGTAGCAGCTTTAGACGCGTGTTTGTTTTTTGTCCACATATAACTTGGTTTCCTCGCATCGCTACTTTGCTGACAGGCGCTGTGATGAATCATCAGCGTTCGAGATCCTTCGCGCGTACCGCGTGCTGCATACACCTCGATCGAAGCATCGAAGCACTCTTAATAGAGCGCGAGGGTGTCCGATGTTCTAATGGTGAAACAGGCCGAGTACCAATCGCAGAATTTAGAGTGCTCAGAATCAGTCCCGAATGTTGTGCCTTTATTAAATATTTACCTACTTATAACAATGCGTACTGCTTACCGTTGTCGGGGCATTGTTCTCGATCATACGTACGTTTACACACGCTGGTAGTTTTCCGCAAAAGAAACGCGTTTTCAGAATCAGGCTTTCCCTCATATTGTCTCACATTGCGGAGAAGCCAGCCTTCAACGGGCCCGCTACACTCGTGCGGACACATCCAAAACTGACCTGAGATTAGCGTACGCAAGCGCGACGTTAAATTATATAAGTGCGTTAGACTTCCTTCGAGACAAACTCTGTTAAGCGGAATTCTTCCATAAGCTGGACAGTCTTGGGGCCTTCATTTACTTTTCATAGATTCTGCACATTTTTTTATAAATCCAAACTTTGAATAAGTCACGCGGATTCCTAAAGTACCTTCGTGCTTGTCCTAAATGCAGTCTATTGTAGCAAGCACTAACGGAGTTTTACGTTCGAAAGCTGCACTTAGACTACGACGGGCATCGCAGTGGAGGGCTCTGTATGAATTTAGACTACCTGGTATTTCTTAGCGCGCACCGAAGTCTACACTCGAAGATTCTCGCATTCCACTCTTAGCACAAAAATGCGGTTGCATGTGTCGGCAGTCGAACCCTTGATTTCGCGTGCAACAGGAGAACGGCATGGGCACTTAGTCCATGTTAACTGCGCCACAAGAACAGACCACACAAGCGCTTGTATTGTCTGTTCTTTCTTCGTCCCCGTGATGGGGCGCAGTTAATATGAATCAGTACCAACTCGCCTAGCTGTCAGTACTTCTGACAGGTGTCGCTGTGGATGGCATGCATATGTTAGATATAAGTGCATTATTTGGCAGCTCATTAAAGAAACGCCACACCGGCCGTCCTTTCGGAATGCCTACGAGGCAAGAAAACAAACTCTAATATTTTTAAGTATAATCATAATTACCACCTACTACGGCGGGGAAGCGAATTGACCGCTCGACATGTAAGCATGTTAGAAAGTGCGATACGAGAAAGAGAGAGAGAGAAAAAAAAATAAAGGAAAAACTACCTTGATATTTGACTGCACTTTTCCTCAGTGGAGGCAACGAAGTCGAAGAAAGAACATCTCTCTGATACTACTGTAGAGACGACTCCGATGTCGGTTATGCGAGTCACGGAGACGACGTACGGATGGTTTCGGAATACTTGTTTTACGTCGTTTTTTTTTTTTTTTTAGTAAAAGCGTCGCTTCTCCCTTATCTACTATATACAGAGCTGCCAATGTGCCCGTCTCCCTCGTTAGCCGGGACAATTTTTTCCTCAGGACTTCGAGTTCTTTGTCAGCTTGATTTTTTTTTGGACGTTTTCGCGAGAGACCCTGGTAGGATGCCTTCCGCAGCTGCTATAGCGTTTTTTTTTCTTTGTGTCCGCACTTGATTTCCGCTACCGGCTGCTTCGGTATAATCAAGAAACTGCGAAGTTCTTAAAAATTGAGGCTACAGATTTGCCATCGTCGCCATTTTCTCGTAGGAAAGAGGCCGAACTTCTTTCAATGTGTCTGCTGAAAGTTCCCCACTACAGTTCAATTTCTTATCGACCGGAAATATAGCTGAAGGCGTGATAAAATACGTAATAAAACATCAGTATTGTTTCGCAACGGCGCTATACCGCGTGACGCTGTTTTGATGACAAATTTCCAAATTTTTTTTGTCTTGATGCGAATCATGAAAATGTCTTTGTCCCTTTGTTACGTTCGAGTACTTGGTTTATCAACAAACAAATTAGCAATACAGTGACTTTTTTTTACTCATTTTTTGTAAAAGTTTCTCTCTTGAGCTATTATGGTCGGCCAGTAGAGCAGGATTCTGTTGCAGTAGAGAAACGAGAGAGGCAGAAAGAAAAAAAAGAGAAAGAAAAAACAATACTAAGTTGAGAGGTTTCTTTTCCAGACTCAGTGTTAAGCCAGTTCTCCGAAAAAAAAAAAGAGAAAAACTCGATCGAATTGATCGATTTGCTATGACGCGGTATGGAAAAAAACAATACCAGTCCGAATGATTACTAGTCAATACGTAAATCCATTAGTAATATTATAGGCGGCACCCTAATTTGCATTCAAGAAGTTGTAGTGGCTCATCAAATTTGCCAGTGTTCCTCGAGCACAAATATAGGAAATGAACTTGGTGCGTATTCGCGTGTCCGGCTCGAATCCAGACTTCACTATAGTAACCGCTGCTTCAAAACCAATTCGGTTTTTGCATGTCGTATTACGACTACGACAGACAAGAGGACAGTAACTCGTTTTCGTCGCCGAAATTCGAGACTAAACGAAGTAAATGCGCCCTGCAGACGGTGACAGTCATGGTCGAGGTCGCGTTATAGATTACGAATTCGCGCCTGACAGTAATAACTTTAACGTACTTATGAATGTAGTGGTGATGTAGCCATTTATGGATTTTTCCTGATTAGCAACTGCACTGATTGTTCCGCCAGGGCGTTTCAGGCGCTGACACAAGAGAGGCACCGTTCATCAAGTGTTCGCGTCAAACCCCGACACGATGGAATACCGCGAGCAGAAGGCGTATGAATCTCCTAATCTGCTTCGCGCCTTTCCGTAAACACTATCCCCATTGAAGGAGTGCATTCAACTCGCTGTCGAGAAACGTTTGCGTTTCGTCATCACTTCAACCACTCCAAACGACACTTAGGAAGACTTCAGTGACACCGCCTCAGCACTTAAAATGAAGTGTTGTTCCACGTCATCAAGCTTGTGGCATTGTAGGGTACATAGCATCCTATCTTTGAACATCACGCGGACCGTGGATGCAGTTTTAACTTTTTTGAAATAGTATGGTTCGTGCTAGGCGGTACCCTCTTTGGGATGGCATTATAACGCATGGGGCGCCCAAAGTTGCTGAACACTTCATTATGGATTGAGGCGTCAATATTACGCGCAATAGCTCACAGAATAGGCTGCTGGCCTGTACCTATATTGTGCGTGCCTGAAATCAGCGGTGAAACTTATTTCGCTGTCGCTGCCCACATAAGCCACATCTCCCCGTTTCTTGTCGTTTCACCATTTAATCTCGCGCACAAAGCTAAAGCTGATAGAGGCCCAACCGGTCATGGATATATAACCTGTACTTAGTGAATAAGGAAGACACGGAATAGCCGCGGGAGGCTGAGTGAGAGGACTGAGTAATCTTTTCGAGTTGACAGAGTACGACGAAATAATGCGCTGTCATGTTTCAGTAGAGGTGGAGTGCTACAGCTAATTAAGCGCTGACACGCGGACTCTTGGTGAAAGAGTTGGTGTAACGTCGTGCTGACGCTACTTTAAATAGCCGCCCAATCTTCCTTTGTTTAATTCCACGCGACACTTCGTTAACATACGCTTTGCTTGGCCTCGCATGGTACATGGAGGCACATAAATATGAAACCTTCGCTTGAAGTGTAAGAATAATAATAAAAAAATCGCGCGTAATATGAATAGTTGTAGGAACAGGTCGTGAGGGAACGAGTGATTAACTTCGATCGCTCACCAATCGTAAAGCTAAAAAAAATTCTTCGTTCCGACGCTGGAGCTGTCGATGCAACGCTTGTTTGAAGCTAAAGAAAAGAAGTGTGCTCTGAATTTCAATATTACCCTCATCTCTGCGTAAAAGCTTTCTGAACCGTACCAGTACATTATAACTTTGGTAAGAGGAAATAGATGGAGAATCCTTCTTTAAGATCCTTCTGCTTCTCAAGATGCGAAGCCGAGTGCACTTTCTGTGCAGCTGGTCACAGAGATATTGAGGATGAGCTCCCGCTCGGAGTAATTCATTATGTCTTCAAAGGCAACCGGAGGTACAATTGAAACGCGAGCGTGAGGCCTTTACGTGCAGCATACGGCGAATAACAGCAAACGCAGCTGGAAGCAGAGCCGACGGCTCACGCTTCCAAACTTTCTTTCGTTGTCTCGAGGGCGCATTTCGCTAATAGTGGCGCGGGTGTACGTCTCTGGTCCATCTCACTTTCAATTCAATTCAATTCAATTTCCCAGCGTAAGAAGACAAGAACTGGGAGAGAACCGAACTTCTTTCTGTAGTAAACTTCGCCTTCGCCGCATTGCGAATCGGCGTGCGGTACGAAATTAGGCTGCACGGTTACTTTGGAGTAGTTTGGCGTTTCCTCGGAGTTGTTATAGTAGTTCGATAAAACGAGTTATTACCACTGCGGAGCGCATTTTCGTGCGTGCTTTACCGTCGTCGTTAAAGGAAAACTGAGACATCCACCCAAATGTAGCAATTTGCTCCAATGGAAACCCAACCGGGTTCCTCGAAAGAAAGCCTCGCAGTTGAAGAAAAATTCGTCCTGGTCCGGGACTCGAACCCGGGACCACCGCCTTTCCGGGGCAGCCGCTCTACCATCTGAGCTAACCAGGCGGCTAGCAGATGGCAGGGCGAAGTCGGATTTGTCGACAACTCGAAGCAAAGGCAAGTGTATGACGTAATAGTTCAGCGGAAATCCGCTAGGTGGAGATAAGTAATTAAAGGAAAACTGAGACATCCACCCAAATGTAGCAATTTGCTACAATGGAAACGCAACCTGGTTCCTCGAAAGAAAGCCTCGCAGTTGAAGAAAAATTCGTCTTGGTCCGGGACGAATTTCGTCCCGGACCAGGACGACCAGGACGACCAGGACAAATTTTTCTTCAACTGCGAGGCTTTCTTTCGAGGAACCCGGTTGGGTTTCCATTGTAGCAAATTGCTACATTTGGGTGGATGTCTCAGTTTTCCTTTAATTACTTATCTCCACCTAGCGGATTTCCGCTGAACTATTACGTCTTACCGTCGTCGGCATACGGTCTTCACGTTTAATGTCTTGCCTCAACGCTATATGTTGCGCAAACTAAACTTAAAGGTTTGTTTCCCCACATTACTTTGACTCGACTCCAGACGATGACTAAAAATTGGAGGACGCTTAAGCTTCGCCTTTAAGAGTGGAACGCGATAGAATTCAAAGATCCCTGACTGCTTCTCACGCTTCCCGACAACTGCAGCTTAAGCAACCGTAATGATTACCGGGAAACATTGGCGGCGAACACTATGCACGAAGGCGAGCTTTCTGGTAGAAACGCAGCCTCTTGCGTGGGGCGATCCCGGACATATTGCACAGCCGCGCCCCAAAAATTGCATAATTATCAGGTTTCCGTTTTTGTTTCGTACTTTTAGTATTTCAGTCTGAGAAGATTTAACATAAAAGGCATGCGCTGTGGGTGTTTTGTTTCATGACATTTGCTTGTGGATTGTCATTCTCAAAATTACGAGGCATAGCTTTGCCAAGAATGCAAGACAAGGTATGAGCAACATTAATGATAGAATGGTGTGGCAATATAACCCGCATACACCGCATGTCATATAAGAAGGCGTGGCATATGCATGTACCTAAATAAATTCGGAGGGCCTGCGTGGTTGGGGGTCAGTTTCTCCGCCACCCGCCGACATCGCTCGCAGACGCCGGTTGTCGGCGCCTCATTTTCTGCGACACGGGGCCTTTAACGCTGTCGCGTTAAAACACGAAGTTGGGTTCGCCACATTGCCTTGACTCGACTCCAGACGTAGATTTCAACGTAAAACGCGAGGTTGGCTCTGCCGCGATGCTTTGCCGCATTACAAGGAATGACAAAACGCGGTAGCCAGGCGGAGTTTGCCAGTCCTGGCGCGCACTTTTGCCATTGAGAAAGCGGGAGCGAACGAATAAACGAACGAATAAATTGACAGTGAAATCGAAGTAAACAGAAGCTTCTAGCGTCGCAGAGACAATTGGATGGAAGCCTGGGAGTGCGTGATGGAATGGGATGCAGGGAGCAAACAGAGCCGACAGCATGCGACTCCACCGCGGGACGCATCCAAATTAACTGGTCCCGCGGCATGCGTCGGCTCCATGCGCCGTGGCTTACGCGCGATGTTCGGAACAGGCAGGGTCCGATTAGATTGGGCTGTGTGCGTATACAATGTAGACGCGGATCTGCGTCCATCACGCTTTACGGGGACGTGTGTGTGTGTGTGTGTTGGCTGCTGCTGCGATGCACTCGATGTCGCTTTCTCTAGGCGGTGCCGCTTCCATTTGCGAGTGCCATACGTTGATTGGCTCAGCGCGCGCTTTTTATCTTTTTGTAGGATAACGATGGCTACGTGTTTTTCTTCTTTAGTGCTGTAAGGCGAAGTCATCGCCTGCATAATGGGGGAACGACCTGCGTGCTTCACGTGTTTATTTAGGCTATAGTGTTGTAGCCCGAAGGTGCGAAGCGTTGCGTTGTCTTCTTTTTTTTTTTTGTGGTACTCAGAAATTACGCTTCACCTGGCCTGGTGTTGCGATGGAGGCTTCTTGGTAAACATACTGCAGAGGAAAATGCAGGGAGTGGCGCAAGCGTCCTATTTTCCGGGCGCCATCTCCAATGTTTTGTGGAAGCGCGTCCCTCCTTAGTATAAGCGCCCGAGAGACTTTTGTAGGGATTATTTGATTCAACGTAATCTTGAATCAGCCATACGAGACGTTTTCTTCGTTTTGTCTTCTTGAAATACCGTTGCATTAACTTTTTTAGGAGGAACCCGATACCAAGTATTTAAAAATGTGCAACCCCAGCCGGTATTCAATTAAACAGTGCAATTACTGCATTTGTTGTACAGCGCATATACAGGGTGTTTTAACTAATTTTAACTAATTACCTGATGGCCCATATTGCAATTTACAAATCGTAGCCGTGGAGTTCGCAAGGCGGATCCACTTAGAATTAATTCTCAGGATGACACCAGTTTCGAGATATTAATTCCCGAACTTTGCGGAGAAATGCAGTGGCGTTCTAGTTAGGTTCTTAACAAAACGTCGTTTTATGCAATAAAGCACAAAATTAACAGGAACGCCAATGCATTTCTCCGCAAAGTTCGGGAATTAATATCTCGAAGCTGGTGTCATCCTGAGAATTAATTCTAAGTTGATCCGCCTTGCGAGCTCCACGGCTACAATTTGTAAATTGCAATATGGGCCATCAGGTAATTAGTTAAGAACTTAATTAGTGAATTTTTGTTAATCAGTCAATTATGCATTTCAATTTTTTGTGCAAGTAATGTCCGTCTCTTCGAGTAGACCAGCTCATTAACTAGAATTGGGCTATCTGCCACAGGCAACCTTTAATAAATTTTGAAAGTGTTCGCTGAAACACCCTGTATTTTTTTTTCAGAAAGCTTCAGGCGCTGTGCGATCGACGCTCGAAAAACCCAGCAATGTGATCAATTGAAAGATTAGGCTTAGTTCTTTTGCAAAAACGTAAACCTGAACAGCTTTCCTCTCTTATAGAAAGCATAGAGAAGGTGTCGTTAGACATGTTTTATTGCGATAGCAATTATATGGACACAATAGGCGAATTCCAGCCGTCGTCTTCGTCGTCGCCGTGAGGTTCCGTATAAAGTCCAAGGGCGATAACACCGTCGCCGCGCGCCCTACGCGAGTGAATGAGTGCGAGGGGAGCCGATGATCGCGGCTCAATGTCGTCCGCGCGAAAGGGAAGAAAGCGGGCAGGAAGTGCGTCGTCTTTCGCTGCGCGCGAGGCACCCAACGTTGCGAGGCATCGGAGGGAGGTGAGGGAGGGGGGGGGGGGCGGCATTTTACTGCGGCTGCAAGTGTATGTGGCGGCTGCGCGCGGTCGCGCGACCGTATCTTGAGAGCGATCTGCGTTGGTGGCATAGTCTGTAGGTGCATCGGCGGCTCGTAGCCTTCTTATTTCTGGGGTTTCACGTGCCAAAACCAGTTCTGATTACGAGGCACGTTGTAGTGGAGGGCTCCGGATTAAGTTTGACCACCTGGGGTTCTTTAACGTGCACTACAACGCAAGCACACGGGCGTTTTTGCATTTCGCCTCCATCGAAATGCGGCCGCCGCTGCCGAGATTCGATCCCGCGATCTCGTGCTCAGCAGAGCAACGCCTTAGCTGACTGAGCCACCGCGGCGGGTATGCTCGTGGCCTTGTGTGTGCTGTGTGTTATCGGCACTCAGTTTGCGTTGAAGGGATAGGGAACTGCACGAAGGTTACTTCGCTCGCTGCTGCCGCCGCGCTTCCTCACGCCAGCGTTTTGACAGCGAGTGTCCGCGGTCATCGAGTGTGATGTGTTCATGTTTGCGTGCTGACACTGTGCTTGTTAATTTAGCTAGCAAGCGAATGTTTACAAGTCGATACGGCCGATAAAAGTACTATCCTTAATTCGTATGGCTCTCTGATAATTTGCTATCGCAATCGATGCTTCGCCTTTCGGGCGAAACTGCGACTTTTTTGTGTGAGAGAACTCCAAAGTTGACTGACCTGAATAAGTTGCTAGACGGGTCTCCGTTTTATGTATGAAAGCGTGATGACGCGTCACTAAGTATATATATATATATATATATATATATATATATATATATATATATATATATATATATATATATATATATATATATATATATGCCTGATTGTAAAGAAAGATATGCCGTTTGCCTTCAATTGTTAACCTGGAGTTCTGTGTTTACGCCACAAAATTTCCGACCAACGAGAGGTATACAGCTTAGCTGTAAAAAGAAAAAAAAAAACAAGAACTTACTGACTTTCTCAAAATCTAAGTTCACTAGACGCGTGTCAGCATTTGTCCTTTATGACTCTTTACGTCACAACTATCTTTAAACAAGTCGCAGGAAATTCATAGACAACCCACTGAGCGGTCGATTTTCAAAACACTTCAAGGATACATTCAGCGACGCTGAGTAATTAGTATCAGTGCAGGTATGTCTATAACTTTGCAAAATTCGAAAGACTATTCTGATAAAAATAAAAAGAGAATTCGCATAGGGTCCTGCATGGCTCCCGTGCCAAGCGACGTTTGCCTAAAAAAACAACTAAGGCGAAATCGTCACCCAGCGCACTCGAGAGTTTATAACGGTTTCATAATCCTTAAATTCGTGGGGGATTTCGTTGCTTTCGTAGGCCCGGTATTTTGATAGAACTGCTTATGACGTGCTTTTTGAATTTTCAACTGTTTCCATACGTTTCCAAACGTACGCCTCTTAAGTGCTGAGTATCTGACTGGCTCTATTGTCGTCGATCGCTGAAAAAGCTGGAAAGGCCGTCCAGCGCAGCATCAGACAGCGAGTTCAAGAAGAGGATGTTGCCGTCCATCCCGTCTTCACAGAATCTCCCATAACCTGACGAAGATTATCAGGCCGGTTGTCGAGATGGCGTTTATCAGCGCAACTGAAACTGTACAAGCTGTGCAAAGTTTGTGAGCTCCGACAGCGCTCTGCCGAGATGCGCGAAGCAACACGGAAGGCACACGCAAAGCTTGGAATATTCCATCCCGTTGACCAGCGGCAAAACATTGCCACTCTGCTGTCGCTGCCAAAATTTAAGAAATTCCGGATACAGGATCAAAACGGCGAGCTGGGCGAGTCGGTAGGTTAACATCTTCGAAATCAAAGAGAGCGGAACGGATGAAACGGTCTTTGTATACTCTGTCCGTTTTGCGCTGTTTGATAAATTCTAAAATTTCGGATACAGTTGGTGCATATCGCTCCGAGAGATAACAGTGGTTATCCGGTGAAAAACAGCCACCGCCAAAGATCAAAACATTGTACGCGTGACAGTCTACGAGTACATCGATCAAACAGGCAGATGCCTCATCGAAAGGCTGAAAGAGCTCAATAACAACGTCATCTGGGCGCCATTGGGGCACGTGGCGGCACTTCATTGCAGAGATTGCGGCTGTACGCCAGAGCACGAGAAAATGACAACTGCACTTAAATGCGCGAGAGAAAAAAATAATGGGTAATTATTAAAGTTGCCTGTAACTCGCACAGTGTGTGCTTGTGTGTGTGCTTGTGCTTGTGTGTGTGTGTGTGTGTGTGTGTGTGTGTGTGTGTGTGTGTGTGTGTGTGTGTGTGTGTGCCAGCACACCTTTTATTGCATTTCCTTTGCATCCTTTCTCTCTCTCTTTTATTGCACTGACCAACAAAGGCTTTGAGTGAGAGATAGAGAGAAGGAGAGAGATGAAACTCTGGAAGATTGACCAGATTCGAATATTCGGTTTGCTACCGTGCACTGGAAGAACAAGAAATGGAGGGATAAATTATAACAAAACAGAGAGAGAGAGAGAGACAGGGAGAGAGAGAGAGAGAGTACGGCATCATTAGGGCGAGCACAGCATAGACGAAGATCAAAAATACGCTGAATTGTTGTAGTCGTTCGCACAAGCTATGGTTGTTCGGAAGCGCTCCATCAACTGTGTGACACTCGGTGAAGCTTCCCTTTTGTGAGGCCCATCTTACAACGCCCGGCTTCAGACGGACAGCAATGCGTAGCTTGTTCGTGCGCGGCCGTTTCGAAAGTTTTTTTTTTTTTTTCTGCGTTTGACGCAACGCAAAATCATGGAGACGCTCTCTGCATCTAATATGCTTTCGGTATCACTTGCCATGCTTAGTTCTTTGGATGACACTGCACTTATTATCACGAACCCTCTTTTCGGAATGATGATTGTCTTTGCTTCGAACTCGTAGCCAAATAACAAAATGCTCTCGCGCCGAAGAAAAAGCAGAGGCAAAAGAAGAAGGAGGTGAAGGAGAAGAAGTAGTAGAAGAACTAGAAGAAGAAGACGAAGTAGAAGAAGAAAGAAGAAAAAGAAAGAAGAAAAAGAAAGAAGAAAAAGAAGAAGAAGAAGAAGAAGAAGAAGAAGAAGAAGAAGAAGAAGAAGAAGAAGAAGAAGAAGAAGAAGAAGAAGAAGAAGAAGAGGAAGAAGAAGACGGATTGTTATCACTCTGACAGCTGTAACTTCAAGGCTCTACATCTACATCTACATCTACATCTGACAGCTGAAATGCAGTTTGACCGGCTGCATATTCTTGCGTGCACGCGAAAAGAACGCGATGGAGCAAACGAACTAACGCTGCCAATTGTCCTGACAGCCAATTGCAGGTTCGCGAAGGACAACGGGCGCATCTACGTACACCTTCGGCTGCGAGTGGCTTCGACGGCCAAAGAATTGTCGATCGTCGTTGGACATCTCGAAATCAGCTCTCTCGCACGCCAGTGTGTACTCGGTGAAGGCCGGTGCGGTCGCGAGGGTGCAGTTCTGCGGCTTTGGCAGCTCAGAGAGAGAGAGAGTGAAAAAAAGAAGTAAATGTGAGAGAGAAAGGAAAACGGTAGGCGGAAAACGACTTCATGGCGTGCGCGCGCTCCGCCGCGATTCGATTTCTTCCAAGACCGAGCGGCTTGATGACGGCGGAGATGAGCATCAATCGGCGATTGAATGAGCGGCGCGTTGTTGCGTCTATGTGTGCGTGTCTGTGGGCTGTCACCGGGTGTTTTTGAAGCGCATTCATGTACGGTGGCACGCCTTTTGTCATTGGTGGTGCGATGATCGCGTGCCGCCCGGGTTCCCAATCCACAGGCTATTGAGCGCGCGCGACTCGAGTCGCGCCTGTAGGCATCGCTGACGGGTATTGGCCCTTCGTTAAGTTTTGCCTAAAGGTCTTAAAACGTGTCCGACTACTATAGATAGAGCCTGTATTCACAAATATTTCAACACAAAAAAGCAGTTCGTAAGAACAGGTGCTGGCCAGTCGGGAGCCCTGTTAGAAAAATGGTTTTGGCTTGTTTAGACATACGGCACAGATGATGGTGAACTGTAGCTATACAGGCGGGTTCAGCTTGGCGATCCGTCTGAACGCCTATTGCAGCGTCACTGGGGTACGTCGCCCTCGTCCAGCAAGCCAGTTTCTCCTTATGGCGAAACAGCGCAGATGACGGGACGTGTGAAAAACAGACAGGACAATGCACTTGTGTCTCTTATGTTTCTTATGAATGCAAGAAGAAGAAATGAAGAGGGAAAGAGAGGAAGCAAAAATAGAAAAGCTAGGGAGGTCAACCAGACGAGCGTTCGGTCTGCTACCCTGCACTGGGGGTAAGGAAAAGGGAGAACAGAAAGAGGGAGAGGGGGAGCACTGCGCGCACGACACACACACACACACACACACACACACACACACACACACACACACACACACACACACACACACCACACACACACACACACACACACACACACACACACACACACACACATATATATATATATATATATATATATATATATATACAAAGCTTCCTTGCGAGCTATAGCGGACCTTTCTGAACAAGGTGCTTGTGCATTCAGGCATGCGGAAGGCCTTCTTGCTGTAAGATCTCAAGAAGAGTCTCCGAGGCGAATGTAGTGGAATACTTCGTAGAGAAAGCCGTGCGTGGAAAAAGCTCGCCGTGTTTACAGCATCCGCTGCACTGCACTTCGTGGCGCCAGTGCCAAAAGCGCTCGCGCATAAACTCAACCGGCAGTGTTGTGCGCACGAAAACAATGTGACGAAGTGTAAAATTATACTTGCAAACCGTGCAAGTTCTTCGTCGCATCCTTTTCATGCAACGTTTGGTTTTACAGGCTGTCCTTAGAGTGGTTTCTCGTGTTGGGAACGCGTATGGGGCGCCTCGTCATCATCTTGTCGCGCACTCCTTCTTACTGCTGAATCTATCGTCGATTATCGCCCTAACTCGTGGCGGGCTGCGTCGAAAAATGCGCCATGCGCGGGCGTATAGCGAACGCGCTTCGTCGAAAACGCGGGAAGCGCTCGCCTCCACTATACGCCGAACCACGGTTCGAAAGGAGCAGCGGCGTATACTGTATACGGCGTCGCGATTTTTGTTTACCCCGCTGTCGTCGACTGCACTAGCGGGCGACGTCGCGGCGTTGCCACCGTTTCCCTCGCGAATCCCAAAGGACGTCGAAAAAAAAAAAAGGGAGAAAAATTGAGAACTGCGGCCAAGTATAGAGGTCTTCTTTCCCCAGCGTACTATATCTCGCGATGCGGTCGAATCTATAGGAGCGGAGGGTGCGATGAAAATGACGAGGATCGACCCACGCCGTACGTGTGCACACGAGGTGCTCGTCGTAAAATATAGGCATCGCATCGAAACTGGATGACTGCGTATAGGCGCGTAAATCTTGCCGATATAATACGGCGGGCGCAAGTGACGTCGAGTTTCTTCGCTCGTCGTTTGTGCGTTTAGGTGCCACCGACATTGCCTGGCGGCGCCGAAGGGAACGTTACGTAAAGGTCGTATAGAGTTCCCTGCAAAAAATCAATATAGGGTGAGCTCCGGTGCTGCGATATCGTTCAGCTGCCACAGGAACGATGGGTACGTGGTATACATGGATTTGTCTAATCTTCAAGCCTGTGGTTTCAGACGTTCTTGCTCCAGCTACTTATTACGCTTGATCATTCTAAATTTTCAAGCAATAATACTTTTCTAAAGAAGCACGGCAAGGCAATGATTAACTATCCGCGCACATACATAATAATTGCCTATTATTCAGGCTGTAACGCAATATTTCGCTGAAAGTGATCAGCTTGAAAAATGACAAAGCCGTTCGAAGCCAGAATGCCTGAGTTTAGGCAAATCCACGTATGCTATCCGTCATAATCCCACGCTGGCTGAATCTCCATGCTCGCAGTTCCCGACTATGCGCCTGAGTTTTCTCAAGTAATGTTTGTAGGAAATCCCACGATACAAAGTGCAGCGGAAACGGTTGTTAATGCAAGAAATGGCCCGACGCTCTGCGCACGCGTTGAGTCGCGAGCTAAGAAAACGCGCGAAATGAACGTGACCCGCCGTCGTATCTCTCCCGCTTGCTGTGGTTCGTGCAGCACGTGCTAGTTAGACGGCCTTGCATATCGTAGGTGCGGAGTACGCCGGCGTGCTGGCGAGGCGGCGGATATCGTCTATAAACAACCTCCCACCACTAACATTAACCGAGGCCGCTTTCCATATAAGTCTTCTCAAGGATGCAGCTGGCGGTCATGTATCCTATTAAGTGTAAGTCGCATCGTTTTACAGCAGCGACACCGCTCTGCCATAGTCGTTATACCGCCCGTGCCACGTATACAATGCATCTGTGCGCGGTGGAGTTATAGTTGGCGTACGGTCTGCCAGTTTCGATCAACAGTGGACGAGCGAACGTTTCAATATGGGGACTGGGTGGTGTCCACATCTACGACCCAGCGATGATTGCACCTGAGTACCAGAAACAGATCTCCGAGGCTATGCTTTTGCTAACCGCCGGAAGCGATGGCGGAGCCGTAAACACGTCATAGACGCCGTGTTTTTGACACCACCCCTTACTTTTCTCAGGGCGCTTGGACGAGTCCATTTGTCGAAACGTTGGATCCAGGTTGAGACGTCCCCTCGTTCGCTTACACTGTTTTCGAGCTTCCGTCCTCCAGGGATTCATTTTTCTTATTTGGCCCTGTCAGTTTTTCTTTAGTGTGCCCTCGTATTTTGTTCGCCGGCGGCGCAGTGTCCTTCGCTATACGAACGACCCACTAGCTCAAGCCAATGTTCTGCTTGGATGTAACTAGCGCGGACCTGGCTGACAGCTGGATGGGAGAGTAATGGTGCGGGTCATTCGGTGACGGCGATTCTACCGACGAAGATAAATAAAATATTCTACCGACGAAAAAGGAAGGCTGTTTTAATGCGAATGCATTATATGTCTCATGAAGTCAGAAAATCCGGCGTGATCAAGCGATGATACCAAAAATGGCCGACGGCGCAAACAGTAAAAAGACTGTCAAGAAATGCTCGGATTGAAGTCAAATTTCTCAGGGAGGTTCCCATAAACAAAGTAAATTAATGGGTTTGAAAAGAAAATTTGTTACATTTGGGGTCTCTGTAGGAATTGAACCCGGGCTTCCGGGTGCGAGACGAACACGCTTCCCCAACGCCACGGCAGCTTTTTTTCCCTTTTCTTTTCATTATTGCCGGTTTTTCGTGGACAGGAAACACAAGATACATGCACATACTAAGAAATCATAACATTTATAATGCTAAAAAGGCACGCCAGTAATTCTTAGCTGACCTGTTGGAGTTAAAAGCGCTTCAATGGCACCAAGTCATCGACGCCACGGCGGCTCCGCGGTTCTGGTTGACTACAGGTGTGCCTAGTGCGTGCGTCATTGCACACGTCATGTCGCAGCCATATGGCTGCGAACCCTTGTAAAAATAATGCACGTTGTTCAACATAATTTCAATAGACTTTCTATTGAAGGCAACATAAAGTCAATAGAAACACAATAGAAAGTTTAAACTGCTTTCTGTAAGGGAAGTTAGAGTAAGGTGACTGAAGTTAGAGTAAGGTGACTTAAGGTGGAGTAAAGTGAATTAAGCTGAAGTAAAGTGAATTAAAGTGGATCGGAGGTTGATTAAAGTTCCATAACGAACGGGCGATCAAGGACATCAAGTAAGCATCGTGCTACTTTACGGATCACAAGGCAATGCTGATGTCCGTGGATCCAGTGCCACCACCAGGAGTTAGTGGTGAAGGAGTCTGCACATTGGATCTGTATCCCTCGGACGACGATATATGTGTCACGGAAGAAGAACTCTTTACGTCCGACTTACCGTTGGACTTCGAGGAACTGAGTGTTTAAGATGATATCTATGAACGTGGAAAAAAAAAACTGAAGTTTGCTTACATCAGTCGCGTGTGTGTCATGGTGGTATAATGAAGCAATCGCAATATGATCTCGTAGCTACTTGGCGATGAGTTCTGAATGGTTACGGTCTGGTGATCAACGAACGCGGAGATAGGAAAGCGATGAACGGAACGCAAGCTCGTTGTAGTACTTAAGAAGTCTTTGATGGTGGTAACTGAGAGAAGTCATAATGCTTGCCCACTGAAATCACGTAAGGATACTTAAGTGACTGTCAATTTATTCATGCACTATAGAAACCGCGATTAATTTTAACTATTTGTTGCTTCAAAACAATTTCCATGCAAGTAAAGCAAACTTTCAACAGAATAAAGCATCAAATCAGTCTCAAGGGGCCAGAGAAAACCCAGGAACTAGTGCAATAGTTCAGGTATGCAGAGACACGCACATACACGCGCTTAAAGAAAGAAAGAAAGAAAGAAAGAAAGAATAAATAAAGAAAGAAAGAAATAAAGAAATAAATAAGAAGAAATAAATAAAGAACATTGCTCGCACGTGCAGCGCCAGGAATGAATAAATTGCGAGTGACTATGGTGAGAAATATCATGCTGTGATAACGCGTACGCGTGTCTGTAGTTCCTCTGTTATTTGAATTTCTCGAAGCTCTTTAGATACATACACTTTTTCTTCTCGTCTGTGGGTAACTTTCTCCTCTCCTTTTGTTCATGATGCGTTCACGATGTTCACGATCGTAATGCATTATTCATGCATTACGTCAGACCCGAACGATACTGCACCATCGCAAGCTTGAAGAGGAGGTAGTTTCATTCATTGGAATCTGCCTTGCAGCAGCTGTTTATGAATTATTTTTGTTCGCTTATACTCACGTTTTGGCTTGCAGACTAGCAGCTTTTTTTTCCCTCCTAAACTTAAATTTTCTGTTTAGCTGTTGGACAAACAGAAATGGAGTAGCCAAGGCACCTTCTGCTGTAATCTCTCTCAGCAATACACGTGCCACTGTAGTGAATATGTGTAAAACGAAATCACCAAGGCTTGCCACAATGGCGCATTAAACAGCAATGCAAAAGCACCAAAACAAGTGCATAACTCAGGCATTAGTCACGGCCGGAGCGGCCAAGTGCAACGAGCTATACAGGGAAAAGTTAGCAACTTGTCCCACGCCCCAACGAGTGTATATATATATATATATATATATATATATATATATATATATATATATATATATATATATATATATATATATATATATATATATATTTATTTATTTCTCTTCACCTACCCTTTGTGTCTCTCGCGTTCTCCACCTGCGCATCACGTCGCCACCCTGGAGACGGAACTGAGTGCCCGAGTGCTACCGTTCGCACTCGAGTCTTCTCTGCAAGACATAGCTGCGCTGCCGAGAAAGGGACCGCGGAGCGTTTCGTCTTAGCTTGCCGTGCTGGCGTCAAAAAAGGAAAAAAAAAATCTGTTGGTGTCCGTATACTTCTATATCTTTATCTTTTGCCAGCGCCTTTGGCACTAGCTCCCTTATACGTCCGGTACGATAGACCTGCCACCAACCCCATCGCGGCCTCGTCTTGTCAGTGTCCACTGGCTTTACGCTGGGAACCCTTCGCCTGTATAGTACAGCTGCTTCTCTCCAGCGATCAGTCGTTCGTTTTTTTTCCCATCACCTGCTTTCGCTGGTTGTCCATCGCCTTCTCAACTTTTTTCTTTTTTTCGTTTCAGCCCTGTTCGTCGGAGTTGTTTTTCTCTGCAGGGCTTCCGAGAGGAGCCGAGAAGCGAAACGAACGCTCATCTTTCTATTCTTTTTGCTTTACAAATTTGTCGCTACTTTATCTCGTTAACCTCTTACGTTAACCTCTTCATTTCTTTTTTTTTCTGATTTTCCTTTTTCGGCAAACAGTTGGTCGCGCGCCAAGGTTATTCTTTCCTCTCGCTTCTTTCCCGCAAGAAGAAAAGAAAGAAAGAAAGGAAAATGAAAAGACAAGAAAGATCAGCAGCCCCGTTCTGTTCCAGCGCTTCCGACATTTCCTCCTCCATACTCGATGAGGCTGAGAGATGGTGGTGTTGGCTGTGCTGTATTTTCTCCGACTTTCACTTTCTTTTTGTTTCCTGCATCGTGACCTGAGCCACCGTTTTGTTTTCTTCTGCTGCTACCCAACCCCTTCTAGTCTGCGCCGCTTTATATAAACGCCGCCGCCACCGCAGCAGCAGCAGCGTCGACGACGTGCCTGATGATTTTTCACGGATTTTTAAAACCGGCTTCGTCGTCGTCCATCATCCGCGCAGCAGCGTCTCGGTCGTGGCTTCTCGCGGGGCTGCTGGGTGGAGTGCGTGCGTGGCTCGCCTGTTTTCTTCCTTTATACGTGGTGCCGATGCAGCTGCATGGTGGAAGAGGATTATGCCGACGGCCTTGCCGCGTATATGTACATAACGATGTCGGCAAGGGCGTTCACGTGGCCGTGACGCCAGCATACTGGGTGTGCTGTTGATGTCTGGGCTCCGTCCGAAAATAGCTCGAGTTTCGTTACGGTTAATTCCCCCCGCATTCTCTGCACACGGCCTTGATCTTTTCTTCTGCGTTGGTCTTTCAACTTGCGCTGTGTTGCATTGCACTGTATATTGTAGTGTAGATAGACAGAGGAGCGAAGAAGGAGGATAAGTAGGGAGGTTGACCGAGGCCGTGCCCGGTTGGCTACCCTACACTCGGGGATGGGAAGAGGGGACAGATGGATATGAAAGAAGAAAGAAAGATAAGATTAAAAACATAGTGAGGCTTTCTGAAGGCGATTGGACTGTACCACCGCCTGTGGCTGTCAGTTAATATTCATCTGCGAGTTTGTATTGTGTATATTTTGTACTGCCGATACGTATATCTTTGTAATGTATGAACATTAGTTTGTTGTTTGCCTACTGTTGCTTTCGAATTTATTTCATTACTCCGTACCTCTGCTAGGCATTCACGGGAGGTCACAGTCCAATCTATAACCGTGGTACCATCTCCTGTATGGAATCGGTTGAAAAAATAGCTTATGAAAAATAAAGTTTGATTCTTTGTTCTCTCTGTAGATGCTTGTTACGTGGCTGGAAACTAGGAAGAAATCCATCGTAGTGGGTTTTGTGATGGTTTCACGGACGGCTGCCATACCTGACTATATATCCTATGAGGAAAATCACAAGTGCCGTAAATGCAATGGCAAATGACGGCAATGGTAACACGAATATGATATAGACAGGGCAAGGTTCCGAGAACAAAAATTTCAATTTTTGTCTATGTAGTGATAATGTTAACTAGCGGCAAAGAAAGCATCGCTTTAATAAATGTCGACGCACGGCGCTTATGGGGCCTTCGACTGATCACTTGACTGTATACTCCGGAATCGTTACAATGGCTGTTTAGAAGAGCAGTGGACATAAATATAGGCTGCTGCTGCTGATGATGCTGGCTCCAATATGGGTAATTGAGCTTTACTATCAAGAGCCCGCTTATGTCCTGGCAATACATCTCGAATGCATTCTTAAATCATTTCGTATGTAGCGCTGCCGGAGCGTTTCGGAAGAGACCAGTCGGAGATGCTTTCAGCTATACAGACACCAGACCGTCCGCAGATGAGTTGTCATTGCCTCCGCCAATTCTTATATACCACGCAGATTCGACGCAGCAAAAGTACTGAAGACGGCTGTCACTTCGCGGTCGGCGAGCGAGAAAACGCGCGAAATGCTTATCACGGCGCGCCAGCCCTTCATTGATCAACGCGCCATAATAGCAAGTACCGGCGGCAAGCCCGCCGAAAACGACGTCTGTTTGCGTTCCGGCTTCCGTCTGCTTGCGCTATAGGCTCGTTGTGACCCATAAAGTGGGACGCGCTGCAATCGGGGACGTGGTTCGGGAGAAGCCCGCAATGCTTTAGATGGGATTCGAGGGCGTCTTTATATTCAAGGATGGCGCGAAGGAAATCGCGCTCTCGCACAGCGCCTTCTTATCCACGAGTGCCAGCTGCCGCCGCTTTTCCGTTTTCGATGGGTCCGAGACGCCCTTCCTGGTCCGAACTTGGTTTTAGGCGTCGCAAATTTATATTTGCGCACGCGGATGAGAAAATAGAGGGAAGGAAATAACAAAAGGATGATTTCCAATGTAGTTTATCGCAATATATTTAAGCCTTCTACAGAAAGAGAGAGAGAGAAACGAAGCGGGATATGTAGGGAGGTCAACCAAGGACGTGCCAGGTTGGCTACCCTACACTTGAGGAGGGGGAAAGGGGACGAGAAGATAAGGAGAGAAAAGCAAAATAATAGTCAGTCATTCGCAGAGTCGGTCATAAGCGTTCGTACAATAAATGAGAAGGCAGGGTAGGGTGGAAAACCAGACGTATGTGCTTGTTGCTACCATACACAGGGGAAAAAGGGGGTCGAAAAATGGGGGAAAAGAAAGAAAGGAGAGAAAACACTGAAGGTGACGCTTCGTCCGGAGGTGTGTACATCAAAACTGCAGTTGCTCGCCGATGTCTGTCGACTCCAGGAACTGCAGGGAATGCACGTATCGTTTTCTCGGGCTCGCGACGCATCTGATCCGTCTTCGCCTTCTAAGAGGCACAAATTTAGGTAACCTGGATTCTGGATTCAGGACCAGTCTCGGTGACAAAAGTACTTGGAACTATACATGCCAAACTCTGCATATGGTAAGCAGCTTATTGTGACATTGGTGATAGGTATCAGATATGTCGCATGGAGGCCTAAACGCTGTGTGCGGCAACGCGTGGACATTCTTCCAGAGAGAGAAAAACAGAGAGAGAACTTGAGACGGAAGGCAGAGGAGTTAACTATAGTAACTGTCCGATTGACTGCACTGGGGCAAGAGGAAAGCCACATTAATGTGTTTGTGTGGACAGTTCCGAAATTTCAGGGAAAGCTAATGATCTGCGGCGCCAAGCCTAAATGAGGCATGTAATCAGAGAAGCTGGAACTGCGATTTCTCACATGAGTTATCATTCCGGATTTCATTTTCTCGATCAGATGAGCCTAACGAGGCCTTGGGATTCCAACAAGAATCATTGCACCAGAAATGGTCTTTCAAATAATTTGTGACCATACTTTCTCTTTACGCCTGTATTTTGTTTCTCTCAATACATTTCCAAGTCGCTCGGGTTTATTCTTGATGTTTGGCGCGTTTCACGGTAGACTATGTTCCCGGGATCCTCTTACTTTATAAGCAACAACAACAGGAAGGGTTAAAGGTTTTTGCGCGCTTATACTGATGTTTCGTATCTGCGTCGAGGACATTGTTGGCTGAACCACATGAGCCTCCACGTGCCGAACTAGAGCTAAAGAGTTTTAGCTCTAGTTATAAAATCTTTAACTTTTGCAGTCACTCATGTTTTTTTTTCCTTTATTTTTTCAAATCTGTACTTTTGAACTAGGAGGAGGTGCTTGGAATCCAATCATTTTTTTTTCTTTTATTAAATACCGACGCCAAAATATGGGGCAGAAAAGGTGCATCACTTCGCTTACTGGGGCACCTGCATTTTAGGAGCAGTACAACGTACTTCATCATATACGCAAAAAAAAAAAAAAAGAACTCGGTGAGCTCCTTGTTGTAAATGATATACATGACAGAGATGCAGCAGGACACTTTGTTTAAAAAAAAATATGAAGATAAACGAAACGCTTGCAGCCGTGTTGTGTGATTCTGTGGCGCACAGGCGAAACGTGACACGCTGTAAACTTTTTATTACCATCCTGGAAAAAAAGGCAAGGCTGTTAAAAAGGGCCCGGCGAAGCATAAGTTTGGAGCCGTACCACGTTAGCAACACGTACATGGATGGGCGTTACACCACGTTTACACAAGGTTCCGCAGAAAAAAAAAAAAAGAAAAAAGCTGGTCCTTCCGACAAGAGCGCCCGTGGCTGCTAACAAGACTGATTCATTCCGTATTCGCCTGGACGCTCTACCTATACATATATGCACGTCGTGAGCTCATTGCATGACTTGCGGTGCTCTGGCTATAGCTCCTGTCTAGAAGGAGGGGAGCGTAGCTCAGGTGGTCAAATACACCTCAGAGAGGGTTATAGCGTCCCGCCTACATTTCCAGATCCGCTTCCAGCGCACAGAACTCGTGTCACACATACAAAAAGTGAGTAGAAACGCGAAGAAAGGGCAGCTCATCAGCACAGCCAAGAGACCTCGTCGCTAGCGGACTCGGTGATAAACAAGAGGCGGCCATGCGCTCCACGTGCCATGGGCACTTCATTATGCATCTCGGTCGGCCCTGCTTTCTTTGCCCGCCGCGCCGAGCGGCCGCTCAGTTTTCGTGCCGCCCCGGTCGCAGGTCGAGAGCCACCGCGGAATGCGTTCTGACCGCTGGCTCGGAGTGATGGTCCTTTGACCAGCGCAGCGTGCGGTGCCGACGGCGACTGCTACACAAAAGAGGGTGCGTGATATGGGCCGTGTCCGTTGTGGCGGTGAGAGATGAAAGTGCGATGTGTGGCACCGACGCCGAGAAAGGCAAATATATATGTTGGAGGGCCTCGACGTTTCATATAGTCAACGTGGCACCACCCTCGTATTGTCGTTTTCTCCCGACCAGCGTGGTACACTATATACAAAACCTTAAAAAGAATAATATGAAATAAGAACGCTACCTTTGAGGGAAGGAAATGAAAGGAAAGGAAAGAAACGAACGACTGAACGAACAAAGCTAAAGAAAGGAAACTTGCGGGAAAGAGCGGAAGTTGTTCGAGCCTTTCTGTTTGGCTTGGGGCAGCCACGTTTTGCGGCTTGTTCGCTGTAAGGGCTGTTCGATCGCTTTGCCTTTTTTTTGTTTTTTTGCTCTCGCGCTTCGATACAAGCCCGCAGCTGATCCTCCTCCCTACCGTACCCTTAATTTTTTTTTTTTCTCTGGTCGAAGTTCGCGTTCCCGGAGTTTTCTTTCTTTTTCTTTTTTCTTCTACGGTGCTTGCACGTTCCTTCTGTTTGCCGGTTCTAGCTTTATGCACTGCGCTTTCGATTTCAGCTGGCTTTCACTTGATCCCTCTCTTGCGTCAACTTCTAATAGCGAATGCGCGATCGAAACGAAAAGCAGCCGCCGCTCGGGGCGGTTCACGTGAACCAAGAATGGCGGCAAGCGAAGCGTATGCAAGTGAGGACCGACAGATGAAATAAAGGAATACGGTGTTTCTTCGGCTATGCTCCCAAAATACTCTGCACGCGATTTGACTTTTGACGCTCACATACGCGTAAACCTGTTGGCTCAGTGCATTAACAAAGAGAAATTCATGCCTAGTTACTTCTATATCATCATTCTTTTTTACCGCTACGCTCTTATCAGCTTCCCCCATTTACCGACTTAGATTACCCTCGCACTCCCCAGAGCATGTTGCTGGCTACGGCTTTTTGTTTATTTTTTCTCTTAAGTTCTTGCCGAAACCGAAATTGCTCGGCAAGTGATTTTATATCCAAATATCGTCTTTACGACCAGCAAAAGAACGCTGATGAAATCGGGACGCGGGCGTCTTTCCGTCGTTGTCTTTTTTTCTTTTTTTTTGCCCTCGGAGAGACCGACACATCTACAATAATTAAAGTAATGATGATTATGATGACGGTTATGATGTTCATCGACTAAGACGCGCCTCCAATGCGATGTATAGGCGAGGAATCTGGATTGGCCACACAATGTGCTGGTAGGCTGTTCGCGTCTTTCAACGTGACCGAGAGACGCGTGAGCACGCTCCACATCTTCATTATTATCGAGGAATTCGATTTCCCGGCAGTCGACAGGTTGAGACAGCAGCGTACGACCTTTGTTTATGTGTTCTGTGTCTCAAATGCACGCGAATTGCCCTCTCACTTGCAGCAGCGCCGAATGTCTCTGCCTTATGGGTGACGCCGCTAAACCGCTCGTAACCACCGATGTATCGCTTGGGCGGTTTCTCAAAAGTCTACCCGCCGCTTGCATTCGTGGTGACCGGTGTCCATGTCAAGGTTTCGAAACGATATTGCTGGAGAAATCGCGAACCTTTCTCTGTTTGGGACTTCTGAGTGAATTATTAAAGCGATCGCGTTAAGGGCCCCGTGTCGCAGAAAATCCGCCGTCGGCTGCGGCGTCGGCGTTAAGCATCGGCGTCTGGCGGAAATAATTATGCCGAACCACATCATACCGCACCACCCCGACCACACAGGCCCTCCGCGTGGCGCAAGGCGTTAGTGAGCCAAAGTTGAATTTCTCAAAGTAAAATCCGTCAGAAAAATCGTAAGGTACGAGTTAACCGCAACCTACAGGCGTGATAGCGTCAGACTGTAATTTGAATAGACGAGAAAAAGCCTGATCAGCAGCCAGGGATCTTTGAATGCTATCGCGTTCCACTCTTAAAGGCGAAACTTAAGCGTCCTCCAATTCTGATGGTGTTTCGCTGTACTTGGGTTCTAGGCAAAATTGAGGTGAATGTTGAAAACCGAGCCTTTCTGAATTTTGTACACGCGCGCTCCTCGGGGCAACAGCAAACAATTAATAAAATAATAAAAAAGGTCCTAGGGCTTCACATTTTGATATGACGGCTTTAAATTGCTCCTGTAAAATGTCTTCCAGCACGTATTTGTGTTTAAAAGTGAAGCCGACTTTAGGGGATCAGTGTAAGCTTGGTTTTTGTAAGCTGGCTATCCCACGTATGTGTGCAGTGAAGCCTACTCATAAAGAAAATGTGATGCTAACGGAGCTCGATAACGCTATCGCGTTCCACTCTAAAGGCGAAGCTTAAGCGTCCTCCAAATTTTAGCTGTGGAGTGTAGGGCCCGTGCTAAGGAAATGTTATTACGCTACAACTGTTCGTATAAAGGAGGTTAAGCCAATTGTGATATTGGGCATATAGTCAGCGAAGACCGTCGGCCAAAGGTAAACAATCTTACTAACGAGAGGAGACCGAATTCGCAAAGCTTTTCGTTCGTTTGCCGTTGAGTGACTGCATTAACTAGTAACG